>NC_034187.2:5003003-5073003 GCF_002021735.2 Oncorhynchus kisutch
GTCTCTGACCTCTAACCTCTCTGTCAACTGACCTTCCAGAAGGTGTCTCTAACCTCTCTGTGAACTGACCTTCCAGAAGGTGTCTCTAACCTCTAACCTCTCTGTCAACTGACCTTCCAGAAGGTGTCTCTGATCTCTAACCTCTCTGTGAACTGACCTTCCAGAAGGTGTCTCTAACCTCTAACCTCTCTGTCAACTGACCTTCCAGAAGGTGTCTCTAACCTCTAACCTCTCTGTCAACTGACCTTCCAGAAGGTGTCTCTAACCTCTCTGTGAACTGACCTTCCAGAAGGTGTCTCTAACCTCTCTGTGAACTGACCTTCCAGAAGACGGTGAGGAAGTGCATGACGTAGTCGAAACATGACGGGAGACGCTCTTCACCAGAGTCTTCCTCATCCTCGTCTCCTAGGGACAAGGGAGGGAGGAGCGGGGGAGAGGAGGGAGGAGAGGAGGGAAGATGGAGAGGTGGAGGGGAGGGATGGAATGATGAAGAGGAGAAGAAAAGGGAGCAGGTAGCAACAATGAAGGGAGGGTAGAGAGAGGGTAGAGGGAAGGATAGACGTGTGATGGAGTGATGAAGAGGAGCAGGTATTGGAAGGAGGTATAGGGACAGTGAAGGGAGAGATGAAGAGAAGAGAGAGAACAGGAACAGAGGAAGGAGAGGTAGATGATGGAGTGATAGAAGAGTAATACAGAATGGAGGGATTGTGATGGAAGAGGAGGAGGACAGAATGGAGGGATTGTGATGGAAGAGGAGGAGGACAGAATGGAGGGATTGTGATGGAGGAGGGGGACAGAATGGAGGGATTGTGATGGAGGAGGGGGACCGAATGGAGGGATTGTGATGGAGGAGGGGGACAGAATGGAGGGATTGTGATGGAGGAGGGGGACAGAATGGAGGGATTGTGATGGAGGAGGAGGACAGAATGGAGGGATTGTGATGGAGGAGGGGGACAGAATGGAGGGATTGTGATGGAGGAGGGGGACAGAATGGAGGGATTGTGATGGAGGAGGGGGACAGAATGGAGGGATTGTGATGGAGGAGGGGGACAGAATGGAGGGATTGTGATGGAGGAGAGGGACAGAATGGAGGATTGTGATGGAGGAGGGGGACAGAATGGAGGGATTGTGATGGAAGAGGAGGACAGAATGGAGGGATTGTGATGGAGGAGGAGGACAGAATGGAGGGATTGTGATGGAGGAGGGGGACAGAATGGAGGGATTGTGATGGAAGAGGAGGACAGAATGGAGGGATTGTGATGGAGGAGGAGGACAGAATGGAGGGATTGTGATGGAGGAAGATGACAGAATGGAGGGATTGTGATGAGGAGGAGGACAGAATGGAGGGATTGTGATGGAGGAAGATGACAGAATGGAGGGATTGTGATGAGGAGGAGGACAGAATGGAGGGATTGTGATGGAAGAGGAGGACAGAATGGAGGGATTGTGATGGAAGAGGAGGAGGACAGAATGGAGGGATTGTGATGAAGGAGGAGGAGGACAGAATGGAGGGATTGTGATGGAAGAGGAGGAGGACAGAATGGAGGGATTGTGATGAAGGAGGAGGAGGACAGAATGGAGGGATTGTGATGGAGGAGGAGGAGGACAGAATGGAGGGATTGTGATGGAGGAGGAGGAGGACAGAAGGGAGGGATTGTGATGGAGGAGGACAGAATGTGATGGATTGTGATGGAGGAGGGGGAGATAGGAAAGAGGAATGACATCAAGGGGAAGGAAGAGAATCATTTTAATTTATTACACATTGAGGAATATTTCATAACAGCAGATGGTTGTATTTCATAGTTACGTCCTGTTTTTCAGTGTGTTTAATCCACTCTAACAGGAACATAGACTCATAGCTCAACAGAGGTTGGTAGCCTGACAAGTACTGTGAGTGACTGGCCCAGTTCCCCACGGCCAACACCAGGCCTCCATGGAGGGTAGCTGGGCAGGGGGCTAGGTGGGACGCAGAGCCGGGTGCTGGCAGCAGGTTAGAAAGGCCTAGGTATATGTAGGTGGGTGCTGGAATGATTCAAAGTGGCAGGTCATGTGAGGGACATACATTTTTCAGCGGGGAGCTCATTAAATAATACAGAGAGCCATCGGGATTAAATATTTGAATACCAAAGAGACTGCGGAGGAGCGATGACATAGGGAGAAATGTCTCCTCTCCGTGGCTAAGGAAAGTCTACCCGTCTTCTCTACATCGCGTCCGACTCTCTCTCTCCTTCTGGCTCCGATGTTTCCGATGTTTCCGATGTCTCCGACGTCTCCGATGTCTCCGACGTCTCCGATGTCTCCGATGTTTCCGACGTCTCCGATGTCTCCGACATCTCCGATGTCTCCGATGTCTCCGATGTTTCCGACGTCTCCGATGTCTCAGATGTCTCCGATGTCTCCGATGTCTCCGACGTCTCCGAAGTTTCCGATGTCTCCGACGTCTCCGAAGTTTCCGATGTCTCCGACGTCTCCGATGTCTCCTTCTGGCTCCGACGTCTCCGATGTCTCCGATATCTCCGACGTCTCCGATATCTCCGACGTCTCCGATGTTTCCGATGTCTCCGACGTCTCCGATGTCTCCTTCTGGCTCCGATGTCTCCGCTGTCTCCGATGTCTCCTTCTGGCTCCGACGTCTCCGATGTCTCCTTCTGGCTCCGATGTCTCCGATGTCTCCGATGTCTCCGATGTCTCCGATGTCTCCGATGTCTCCTTCTGGCTCCGATGTCTCCGATGTCTCCTTCTGGCTCCGATGTCTCCGATGTCTCCGATGTCTCCTTCTGCCTCCGATGTCTCCGATGTCTCCTTCTGCCTCCGATGTCTCCTTCTGGCTCCGACGTCTCCTTCTGGCTCCGATGTCTCCGATGTCTCCGATGTCTCCTTCTGGCTCCGACGTCTCCTTCTGGCTCCGACGTCTCCTTCTGGCTCCGATGTCTCCGATGTCTCCGATGTCTCCTTCTGGCTCCGACGTCTCCTTCTGGCTCCGACGTCTCCTTCTGGCTCCGATGTCTCCGATGTCTCCTTCTGGCTCCGATGTCTCCGATGTCTCCGACGTCTCCTTCTGGCTCCGATGTCTCCGATGTGTCCTTCTGGCTCCGACGTCTCCTTCTGGCTCCGATGTCTCCTTCTGGCTCCGACGTCTCCTTCTGGCTCCGACGTCTCCTTCTGGCTCCGATGTCTCCTTCTGGCTCCGACGTCTCCTTCTGGCTCCGACGTCTCCTTCTGGCTCCGATGTCTCCGATGTCTCCGACGTCTCCTTCTGGCTCCGATGTCTCCGACGTCTCCTTCTGGCTCCGATGTCTCCGATGTCTCCGATGTCTCCGTCGTCTCCTTCTGGCTCCGATGTCTCCGACGTCTCCTTCTGGCTCCGACGTCTCCTTCTGGCTCCGACGTCTCCTTCTGGCTCCGATGTCTCCGACATCTCCTTCTGGATCCGATGTCTCCGACGTCTCCTTCTGGATCCGATGTCTCCGATGTCTCCTTCTGGCTCCGAGGTCTCCGATGTCTCCGATTTCTCCGACGTCTCCGATGTCTCCGATGTCTCCGATGTCTCCTTCTGGCTCCGATGTCTCCGAAGTCTCCGATGTCTCCGATGTCTCCTTCTGGCTCCGATGTCTCCGATGTCTCCGATGTCTCCGATGTCTCCGATGTCTCCGATGTCTCCTTCTGGATCCGATGTCTCCTTCTGGATCCGATGTCTCCGATGTCTCCTTCTGGATCCGATGTCTCCGACGTCTCCTTCTGGCTCCGATGTCTCCGACGTCTCCTTCTGGCTCCGATGTCTCCGATGTCTCCTTCTGGCTCCGACGTCTCCGATGTCTCCGATGTCTCCGACGTCTCCGATGTCTCCGATGTCTCCGATGTCTCCTTCTGGCTCCGATGTCTCCTTCTGGCTCCGATGTCTCCGATGTCTCCTTCTGGCTCCGATGTCTCCGATGTCTCCTTCTGGCTCCGATGTCTCCGATATCTCCTTCTGTCTCCTTCTGTCTCCGATGTCTCCGATGTCTCCTTCTGGCTCTGATGTCTCCGATGTCTCCTTCTGGCTCCGATGTCTCCTTCTGGCTCTGATGTCTCCGATGTCTCCTTCTGGCTCCGATGTCTCCGATGTCTCCTTCTGGCTCCGACGTCTCCGACGTTTCCGATGTTTGACAGCACGCAACAAGTCTTGTTGACGTTATTATATATTTTGTTTTACATATTACTAAAGCTATTAAGATCAGCTCAAATGTAAACACAACGTTAAAAGGCAACATGTTTGGTTGGTACTCTTAGTGTTACATTGCCTTATATCTTTAACTTCATTCAATGTTCTGGGAACCTTTAAATAACGTATTTATTATATATTTTTTTTACAACATTAAAGGGAATGTCCTCTACAACCTAACTTAAACATTGTATGAATGTCATCACAACTGAACATCCCTTTTTAAGGTAACCACACTGTTCCCAGACGCTAATTACATGTCTGGGAACCTTTTATTAAAGAACTCAGAATGGCTGTTCTGTCAACACTCTGTCAACATTCTGTCAACATCAAAAGAAATGTTTTGTGTCCTCTGATACAAAACATTATCTGAATGTCAGCACAACTGGACAGTTTTATTGTTTATCTCTTTGCGTATCCCCACAATGTTCACAGAACCTAAATAAAATGTTTTAGGAACTTTTTTTAAATAATGTAAAAATGTGCTCTGGGAACGTTCTTTCACTCTAAAAGAAACAAGGAAACCGTTTTTTGTGTTTTTTTTTGGGGGGGGGACACATCTTTCGTGACGTCCCTACAATGTTCCCATTAGACTGTTCCCATCAGACTGTTCCCAACAGACGGTTCCCAACAGACGGTTCCCATCAGACGGTTCCCATCAGACGGTTCCCAACAGACGGTTCCCATCAAGACGGTTCCCAACAGACGGTTCCCAACAGACGGTTCCCAACAGACGGTTCCCAACAGACTGTTCCCAACAGACGGTTCCCAACAGACTGTTCGCATCAGACTGTTCCCATCAGACTGTTCCCAACAGACGGTTCCCAACAGACTGTTCCCAACAGACGGTTCCCAACAGACTGTTCTCACAATGTAAATAAAAAATTCTGGGAACATTTTAAAGAGCAGATGAAATGTGTTCCAGGAACATTCTTGTAACATCACGGGAATGTATTTTTTCGCTCCCTAAAATAAACGAATCATCCAACGGGACAGTTTTAGTGTTGTGGGAACATAGGACGATAACCTAGATTCAACAACAACAACACAAAAACACACTCCACAGTTACACTCCACAGTAACATATATACATATAGAACATATATACATATAGAACATATATACATATATACATATATACATATAGAACATATATACATATATACATATAGAACATATAGAACATATACATATACATATAGAACATATATACATATAGAACATATATACATATAGACATATATACATATATACATATATACATATATAACAATATATAACATATATACATATAGAACATATAATAACATATGATACATATATACATATAGAACATATAACATATATACATATATACATATATACATATAGAACATATATACATATATACATATATACATATAGAACATATATACATATAGAACATATATACATATATACATATATACATATAGAACATATATACATATAGAACATATATACATATATACATATAGAACAATATATACATATAGAACATATATACATATAGAACATATATACATATAGAAACATATATACATATATACATATATACATATAGAACATATATACCATATAGAACATATATACATATATACATATAGAACATATATACATAGTAGAACATATATACATATAGAACATATATACATATAGAACATATATACATATAGAACATATATACATATATAGAAACATATATACATATAGAACATATATACATATAGAACATATATACATATAAGAACATATATACATATAGAACATATATCATATAGAAACATATATACATATAGAACATATATACATATATACATATAGAACATATATACATATAGAACATATATACATATAGAACATATATACATATAGAACCTATATACATATAGAACATATATACATATAGAACATATATACATATAGAACATTATACATATAAACATATATACAAAATGTAGAACATATATACATATAGAACATATATACATATAGACATATATACATATATACATATAGAACATATATACATATATACATATAGACATATATACATATATAACATAGACATATACATATATACATATAGAACATATATACATATATACATATAGAACATATATACATATAGACATATAGACATATAGAACATTATACATATAGAACATATATACATATAGAACATATATACATATAGAACATATATACATATAGAACATATATACATATATACATAGAACATATATACATATAGAACATATATACAGAATAGACATATATACAATATATACATATAGAACATATATACATATAGAACATATATACATATAGAACATATATACATATAGAACATATATACATATAGAACATATATACATAGTAGAACATATATACATATAGAATAAACATATAGAACATATATACATATATACATATAGAACATATATAATTATACATATAGAACATATATACATATTAGAACATATATACATATATACATATAGAACATATATACATATAGAACATATATACATATAGAACATATATACATATAGAACATATATACATATAGAACAATATACTATATAGAACATATATACATATAGAACAATTCATAATATACATATAGACATATAGACATATATACATATAGAACATATATACATATAGAACATATAATACATATATACATATATACATATATACATATAGAACATATATACATATAGAACATATATAACATATATACCATATAGAAAACATAGTATACATATAGAAACATATATACATATATACATATATACAGATAGAACATATATACATATAGAACATATATACATATAGGAACATATATACATATATACATATAGAACATATAGACATATAGACATATATACATATATACATATAGAACATATATACATATAGAGAACATAGATACATATATACATATATACATATAGAACATATATACATATAGAACATATATACATATATACATATAGAACATATATACATATAGAACATATATACATATAGAACATATATACATATATACATATAGAACATATATACATATAGAACATATATACATATATACATATAGAACATATATACATATAGAACATATATACATATATACATATATACATATAGAACATATATACATATAGAACATATATACATATAGAACATATATACATATATACATATAGAACATATAGAACATATATACATATATACATATATACATATAGAACATATATACATATAGAACATATAGAACATATATACATATATACATATAGAACATATATACATATATACATATAGAACATATATACATATATACATATATACATATAGAACATATATACATATAGAACATATATACATATAGAACATATATACATATAGAACATATATACATATATACATATAGAACATATATACATATATACATATATACATATAGAACATTTACATATATACATATAGAACATATATACATATATACATTATATAAGAACATATATACATATAGAACAATATACATATAGACATATATACATATAGAACATATATACATATAGAACATATATACATATATACATATATACATATAGAACATATATACATATATACATATAGAACATATATACATATATACATATAGAACATATATACATATAGAACATATATACATATAGAACTATATACATATATACATATAGAACATATATCATATAGAACATATATACATATAGAACATATATACATATAGAACATATATACATATATACATATAGAACATATATACATATAGAACATATATACATATAGAACATATATACATATAGAACATATATACATATAGAACATATATACATATATACATATAGAACATATAGAACATATATACATATAGAACATATATACATATAGAACATATATACATATATACATATAGAACATATATACATATATACATATAGAACATATAGAACATATATACATATAGAACATATATACATATAGAACATATATACATATATACATATAGAACATATATACATATATACATATAGAACATATATACATATATACATATATACATATAGAACATATATACATATAGAACATATATACATATAGAACATATATACATATAGAACATATATACATATAGAACATATATACATATATACATATAGAACATATATACATATAGAACATATATACATATAGAACATATATACATATAGAACATATATACATATAGAACATATATACATATAGAACATATATACATATAGAACATATATACATATAGAACATATAGAACATATATACATATAGAACATATATACATATAGAACATATATACATATAGAAATATATACATATATACATATAGAACATATATACATATAGAACATATATATTATAGTATATAACAATCTAAACTCAACGATGTTTTTTGTCACAATGTATTTTTTACATTTTAAATATCCTCTTTCTGTGAGTGCTCTGATCGCTACCTGGCTCCCCTTAGACCCAACACATACTGTCTGGTGTAGAAAACCTGTAAAAGATGGTGAACGATTACGATCACAATGTATCGACTATTTTCCTCTTCTCCCTTACATGACGTCCACTAGAGTGGGACCTGTGCTGTGTGAAGGAGGAGCTGATGTTTACCTGTGCTGACTGGTCTAGGAGCTGGTGTTTACCTGTGCTGACTGGTCTAGGAGCTGGTGTTTACCTGTGCTGACTGGTCTAGGAGCTGGTGTTTACCTGTGCTGACTGGTCTAGGAGCTGGTGTTCACCTGCACTGACTGGTCTAGGAGCTGGTGTTTACCTGCACTGACTGGTCTAGGAGCTGGTGTTTACCTGTACTGACTGGTCTAGGAGCTGGTGTTCACCTGCACTGACTGGTCTAGGAGCTGGTGTTTACCTGTGCTGACTGGTCTAGGAGCTGGTGTTTACCTGCACTGACTGGTCTAGGAGCTGGTGTTCACCTGCACTGACTGGTCTAGGAGCTGGTGTTTACCTGTGCTGACTGGTCTAGGAGCTGGTGTTTACCTGTGCTGACTGGTCTAGGAGCTGGTGTTTACCTGTGCTGACTGGTCTAGGAGCTGGTGTTTACCTGTGCTGACTGGTCTAGGAGCTGGTGTTTACCTGCACTGACTGTGATAGCCTCCATGAACTGTTGTCTCCAGGAGTTGGTGCCCACCACCAGAGCCAGGTTCGTCTTCTTGATCAGCTTGTCCACTGTGTTCTGAGGGAAAAGGCACATAAGAAATACATTCAGACTGCATCCCAAATGCACCCTACTCTCAATCTAGTGCACTATTTTTGTCCAGAGCCTTGGAGGCTCCCTTGGTGGACCATGTATTTAACTGATTATTATAGCATCTCAGTTTGGACCAATCTGGTTACAGCTGGGGGTTGGATTATTATTATTACTACAGTTTGGACCAATCTGGTTACAGCTGGGGGTTGGATTATTATTATTACTACAGTTTGGACCAATCTGGTTACAGCTGGGGGTTGGATTATTATTATTACTACAGTTTGGACCAATCTGGTTACAGCTGGGGGTTGGATTATTATTATTACTACAGTTTGGACCAATCTGGTTACAGCTGGGGGTTGGATTATTATTATTACTACAGTTTGGACCAATCTGGTTACAGCTGGGGGTTGGATTATTATTATTACTACAGTTTGGACCAATCTGGTTACAGCTGGGGGTTGATTATTATTATTACTACAGTTTGGACCAATCTGGTTACAGCTGGGGGTTGGATTATTATTATTACTACAGTTTGGACCAATCTGGTTACAGCTGGGGGTTGGATTATTATTATTACTACAGTTTGGACCAATCTGGTTACAGCTGGGGGTTGGATTATTATTATTACTACAGTTTGGACCAATCTGGTTACAGCTGGGGGTTGGATTATTATTATTACTACAGTTTGGACCAATCTGGTTACAGCTGGGGGTTGGATTATTATTATTACTACAGTTTGGACCAATCTGGTTACAGCTGGGGGTTGGATTATTATTATTACTACAGTTTGGACCAATCTGGTTACAGCTGGGGGTTGGATTATTATTATTACTACAGTTTGGACCAATCTGGTTACAGCTGGGGGTTGGATTATTATTATTACTACAGTTTGGACCAATCTGGTTACAGCTGGGGGTTGGATTATTATTATTACTACAGTTTGGACCAATCTGGTTACAGCTGGGGGTTGGATTATTATTATTACTACAGTTTGGACCAATCTGGTTACAGCTGGGGGTTGGATTATTATTATTACTACAGTTTGGACCAATCTGGTTACAGCTGGGGGTTGGATTATTATTATTACTACAGTTTGGACCAATCTGGTTACAGCTGGGGGTTGGATTATTATTATTACTACAGTTTGGACTATACCAATCTGGTTACAGCTGGGGGTTGGATTATTATTATTACTACAGTTTGGACCAATCTGGTTACAGCTGGGGGTTGGATTATTATTATTATTACAGTTTGGACCAATCTGGTTACAGCTGGGGGTTGGATTATTATTATTACTACAGTTTGGACCAATCTGGTTACAGCTGGGGGTTGGATTATTATTATTATTATTATTACAGTTTGGACTATACCAATCTGGTTACAGCTGGGGGTTGGATTATTATTATTACTACAGTTTGGACCAATCTGGTTACAGCTGGGGGTTGGATTATTATTATTATTACAGTTTGGACCAATCTGGTTACAGCTGGGGGTTGGATTATTATTATTACTACAGTTTGGACCAATCTGGTTACAGCTGGGGGTTGGATTATTATTATTATTACAGTTTGGACCAATCTGGTTACAGCTGGGGGTTGGATTATTACTATTATTACAGTTTGGACTATACCAATCTGGTTACAGCTGGGGGTTGGCTTATTATTATTATTACAGTTTGGACCAATCTGGTTACAGCTGGGGGTTGGATTATTATTATTACTACAGTTTGGACCAATCTGGTTACAGCTGGGGGTTGGATTATTATTATTACTACAGTTTGGACCAATCTGGTTACAGCTGGGGGTTGGATTATTATTATTATTACAGTTTGGACTATACCAATCTGGTTACAGCTGGGGGTTGGATTATTATTATTACTACAGTTTGGACCAATCTGGTTACAGCTGGGGGTTGGATTATTATTATTATTACAGTTTGGATTATACCAATCTGGTTACAGCTGGGGGTTGGATTATTACTATTATTACAGTTTGGACTATACCAATCTGGTTACAGCTGGGGGTTGGATTATTATTATTATTACAGTTTGGACCAATCTGGTTACAGCTGGGGGTTGGATGATTATTATTATTACAGTTTGGACTATACCAATCTGGTTACAGCTGGGGGTTGGATTATTATTATTATTATTACAGTTTGGACTATACCAATCTGGTTACAGCTGGGGGTTGGATTATTATTATTATTACAGTTTGGACTATACCAATCTGGTTACAGCTGGGGGTTGGATTATTATTATTATTACAGTTTGGACTATACCAATCTGGTTACAGCTGGGGGTTGGATTATTATTATTATTACAGTTTGGACTATACAATCTGGTTACAGCTGGGGGTTGGATTATTATTATTATTACAGTTTGGACTATACCAATCTGGTTACAGCTGAGGGTTGGATTATTACTATTATTACAGTTTGGACTGTACCAATCTGGTTACAGCTGGGGGTTGGATTATTACTATTATTACAGTTTGGACTATACCAATCTGGTTACAGCTGGGGGTTGGATTATTACTATTATTACAGTTTGGACTATACCAATCTGGTTACAGCTGGGGTTGGATTATTATTATTATTACAGTTTGGACTATACCAATCTGGTTACAGCTGGGGGTTGGATTATTATTATTATTATTATTACAGTTTGGACTATACCAATCTGGTTACAGCTGGGGGTTGGCTTATTATTATTATTACAGTTTGGACTATACCAATCTGATTACAGCTGTGGGTTGGATTATTATTATTATTATTATTATTACAGTTTGGACTATACCAATCTGGTTACAGCTGGGGGTTGGATTATTATTATTATTACAGTTTGGACTATACCAATCTGGTTACAGCTGGGGGTTGGATTATTATTATTATTATTATTACAGTTTGGACTATACCAATCTGGTTACAGCTGGGGGTTGGCTTATTATTATTGTTATTACAGTTTGGACTATACCAATCTGGTTACAGCTGGGGGTTGGATTATTATTATTATTACAGTTTGGACTATACCAATCTGGTTACAGCTGGGGGTTGGATTATTATTATTATTATTATTACAGTTTGGACTATACCAATCTGGTTACAGCTGGGGGTTGGATTATTATTATTATTACAGTTTGGACTATACCAATCTGGTTACAGCTGGGGGTTGGATTATTATTATTATTATTATTATTACAGTTTGGACTATACCAATCTGGTTACAGCTGGGGGTTGGATTATTATTATTATTATTATTACAGTTTGGACTATACCAATCTGGTTACAGCTGGAGGTTGGATTATTAATATTATTACAGTTTGGACTATACCAATCTGGTTACAGCTGGGGGTTGGATTATTACTATTATTACAGTTTGGACTATACCAATCTGGTTACAGCTGGGGGTTGGCTTATTACTATTATTACAGTTTGGATTATACCAATCTGGTTACAGCTGGGGGTTGGATTATTACTATTATTACAGTTTGGACTATACCAATCTGGTTACAGCTGGGGGTTGGATTATTATTATTATTACAGTTTGGACCAATCTGGTTACAGCTGGGGGTTGGATGATTATTATTATTATTACAGTTTGGACTATACCAATCTGGTTACAGCTGGGGGTTGGATTATTATTATTATTACAGTTTGGACTATACCAATCTGGTTACAGCTGGGGGTTGGATTATTATTATTATTACAGTTTGGACTATACCAATCTGGTTACAGCTGGGGGTTGGATTATTATTATTATTACAGTTTGGACTATACCAATCTGGTTACAGCTGGGGGTTGGATTATTATTATTATTACAGTTTGGACTATACCAATCTGGTTACAGCTGAGGGTTGGATTATTACTATTATTACAGTTTGGACTGTACCAATCTGGTTACAGCTGGGGGTTGGATTATTACTATTATTACAGTTTGGACTATACCAATCTGGTTACAGCTGGGGGTTGGATTATTATTATTATTACAGTTTGGACTATACCAATCTGGTTACAGCTGGGGGTTGGATTATTATTATTATTACAGTTTGGACTATACCAATCTGGTTACAGCTGAGGGTTGGATTATTACTATTATTACAGTTTGGACTGTACCAATCTGGTTACAGCTGGGGGTTGGATTATTACTATTATTACAGTTTGGACTATACCAATCTGGTTATAGCTGGGGGTTGGATTATTACTATTATTACAGTTTGGACTATACCAATCTGGTTACAGCTGGGGGTTGAATTATTATTATTATTACAGTTTGGACTATACCTGGTTACAGCTGGGGGTTGGATTATTATTATTATTATTATTACAGTTTGGACTATACCAATCTGGTTACAGCTGGGGGTTGGCTTATTATTATTATTACAGTTTGGACTATACCAATCTGATTACAGCTGTGGGTTGGATTATTATTATTATTATTATTATTACAGTTTGGACTATACCAATCTGGTTACAGCTGGGGGTTGGATTATTATTATTATTACAGTTTGGACTATACCAATCTGGTTACAGCTGGGGGTTGGATTATTATTATTATTATTATTACAGTTTGGACTATACCAATCTGGTTACAGCTGGGGGTTGGCTTATTATTATTGTTATTACAGTTTGGACTATACCAATCTGGTTACAGCTGGGGGTTGGATTATTATTATTATTACAGTTTGGACTATACCAATCTGGTTACAGCTGGGGGTTGGATTATTATTATTATTATTATTACAGTTTGGACTATACCAATCTGGTTACAGCTGGGGGTTGGATTATTATTATTATTACAGTTTGGACTATACCAATCTGGTTACAGCTGGGGGTTGGATTATTATTATTATTATTATTACAGTTTGGACTATACCAATCTGGTTACAGCTGGGGGTTGGATTATTATTATTATTATTATTACAGTTTGGACTATACCAATCTGGTTACAGCTGGGGGTTGGATTATTACTATTATTACAGTTTGGACTATACCAATCTGGTTACAGCTGGAGGTTGGATTATTAATATTATTACAGTTTGGACTATACCAATCTGGTTACAGCTGGGGGTTGGATTATTACTATTATTACAGTTTGGACTATACCAATCTGGTTACAGCTGGGGGTTGGCTTATTACTATTATTACAGTTTGGATTATACCAATCTGGTTACAGCTGGGGGTTGGATTATTACTATTGTTACAGTTTGGACTATACCAATCTGGTTACAGCTGGGGGTTGGATGATTATTATTATTACAGTTTGGACTATACCAATCTGGTTACAGCTGGGGGTTGGATTATTATTATTATTACAGTTTGGACTATACCAATCTGGTTACAGCCGGGGGTTGGATTATTACTATTATTACAGTTTGGACTATACCAATCTGGTTACAGCTGGGGGTTGGATTATTACTATTATTACAGTTTGGACTATACCAATCTGGTTACAGCTGGGGGTTGGATTATTATTATTATTACAGTTTGGACTATACCAATATGGTTACAGCTGGGGGTTGGATTATTATTATTATTACAGTTTGGACTATACCAATCTGGTTACAGCTGGGGGTTGGATTATTATTATTATTATTATTACAGTTTGGACTATACCAATCTGGTTACAGCTGGGGGTTGGCTTATTATTATTATTACAGTTTGGACGATACCAATCTGGTTACAGCTGGGGGTTGGATTATTATTATTATTACAGTTTGGACGATACCAATCCTAATATGTATATATTTCTTAATTCCATTCTTATATTTGTTAGATTTGTGTGTATTGTTGTGAATTGTTAGATATTACTGCACTAGGAACACAAGCATTTCTCTACACCCGCAATAACATCTGCTAAATATGTGTACTGCCAGACCCAATTTGATTTGATTTGATTTGAGATTAGAACAAAGACATGAAGTTCACATGATTCTCCACATGATGGCAGCAACATCAACTGAATTCATTCATCCGCTGGCTCTGATGGGGAGTCATAAAACACACTTCAACCTTTGGTGAGAGTGTTTAGCTGTGTGTGTGTGTGTGTGTGTGTGTGTGTGTGTGTATGTGCGTGTGTTGGAGTGACAGTTGGAGTGACAGTTGGAGTGACAGACTGTCCCGTACCTTGAACTCGTAGGACTCCTCGATGATGACCTCCAGTTTGGAGTGTTCCCCCAGCACTGGCTTCCCCATCTCTGCGATCCGCTTAGCTTCCTCTTCCTCTGACGAGAACTTAGGGACATCTGTGGGAAGTGGAGAGACAAGAGGAGAGGAGAGGAGAGGAGAGGAGAGGAGAGGAGAGGAGAGGAGAGGAGAGGAGAGGAGAGGAGAGGAGAGGAGAGGAGAGGAGAGGAGAGGAGAGGAGAGGAGAGAACAGGAGAGGAGAGGAGAAGAGAAGAGAGGAGGAGAGGAGAGAGAACAGGAGAGGAGAGGAGAGGAGAAGAGTAGAGAGGAGGAGAGGAGAGAGAGCAGGACAGGAGAGGAGAGGAGAGGAGAAGAGAGGAGAGGAGAGGAGAGGAGAGGAGAGGAGAGGAGAGGAGAGGAGAGGAGAGGAGAGGAGAGGAGAGGAGAGGAGAGGAGAGGAGAGGAGAGGAGAGGAGAGGAGAGAGGAGAGGGAGTGAGACTGAGCCTAATAAGCTGAGCTCATCTTGTTGAACTGTGCAGGCACTGGATAAAATGCAACCACATCAAACCACTCCTTCTAAAGGTCAATATTTCCTTTATTGCGTGCAGAAGCTCTTTAAACACATTGTTCAAACAAGCAAAAAATAATGTCATCGTACACTACAGTTCCACGTGAATGGGGCAAACACTAAGGACGATTCTATCACAGAGCCTAAGTGCTGGACAAAGTGAACCACTGCTCTCTGTTCTGTCTCTGTTAGAGAGTGATCCTCTGTCACTTCCCTTTCATTCCGTCTCATCCCTCTATCCTGTCCTGTCTGCTCCTCTCTCCTCCTGTCCTCTCTCCTCCTGTCCTCTCTGCTCCTCTCTCCTCCTGTCCCCTCTGCTCCTGTCCTCTCTGCTCCTCTCTCCTCCTGTCCTCTCTGCTCCTCTCTCCTCCTGTCCTCTCTGCTCCTCTCTCCTCCTGTCCTCTCTGCTCTCCTCCTGTCCTCTCTGCTCCTCTATCCTACTGTCCTCTTTGCTCCTCTCTCCTACTGTCCTCTCTGCTCCTCTCTCCTCCTGTCCTCTCTCCTACTGTCCTCTCTGCTCCTCTCTCCTCCTGTCCTCTCTCCTACTGTCCTCTCTGCTCCTCTCTCCTCCTGTCCTCTCTCCTCCTGTCCTCTCTGCTCCTCTCTCCTCCTGTCCTCTTTGCTCCTCTCTCCTCCTGTCCTCTTTGCTCCTCTCTCCTCCTGTCCTCTTTGCTCCTCTCTCCTCCTGTCCTCTTTGCTCCTCTCTCCTCCTGTCCTCTCTCCTCCTGTCCTCTCTCCTCCTGTCCTATTTGCTCCTCTCTCCTCCTGTCCTCTTTGCTCCTCTATCCTCCTGTCCTCTTTGCTCCTCTCTCCTCATGTCCTCTTTGCTCCTCTCTCCTCCTGTCCTCTCTGCTCCTCTCTCCTCTCTGCTCCTCTCTCCTCCTGTCCTCTTTGCTCCTCTCTCCTCCTGTCCTCTTTGCTCCTCTCTCCTACTGTCCTCTTTGCTCCTCTATCCTACTGTCCTCTTTGCTCCTCTCTCCTACTGTCCTCTCTGCTCCTCTCTCCTCCTGTCCTCTCTGCTCCTCTCTGCTCCTGTCCTCTCTGCTCCTCTCTCCTACTGTCCTCTTTGCTCCTCTCTCCTCCTGTCCTCTCTGCTCCTCTCTCCTCCTGTCCTCTCTGCTCCTCTCTCCTCCTCTCTCCTCCTGTCCTCTTTGCTCCTCTCTCCTCTCTCCTACTGTCCTCTCTGCTCCTCTCTCCTCCTGTCCTCTCTCCTACTGTCCTCTCTGCTCCTCTCTCCTCCTGTCCTCTCTCCTCCTGTCCTCTCTGCTCCTCTCTCATCCTGTCCTCTTTGCTCCTCTCTCCTCCTGCCCTCTTTGATCCTCTCTCCTCCTGTCCTCTCTCTTCCTGTCCTCTTTGCTCCTCTCTCCTCCTGTCCTCTTTGCTCCTCTCTGCTCCTCTCTCCTCCTGTCCTCTTGCTCTCTCTCCTCCTGTCCTCTCTCCTCCTGTCCCTCCCTGCTCCTCTCCTCCTGTCCTCTTTGCTTCCTCTCTCCTCCTGTCCTCTCTCCTCCTGTCCTCTCTCCTCCTGTCCTATTTGCTCCTCTCTCCTCCTGTCCTCTTTGCTCCTCCTCTCCTCCTGTCCTCTTTGCTCCTCTGTCCTCTTTGCTCCTCTCTCCTCCTGTCCTCTTTGCTCCTCTCTCCTCCTGTCCTCTCTGCTCCTCTCTCCTCTCTGCTCCTCTCTCCTCCTGTCCTCTTTGCTCCTCTCTCCTCCTGTCCTCTTTGCTCCTCTCTCCTACTGTCCTCTTGCTCCTCTATCCTACTGTCCTCTTTGCTCCTCTCTCCTACTGTCCTCTCTGCTCCTCTCTCCTCCTGTCCTCTCTGCTCCTCTCTGCTCCTGTCCTCTCTGCTCCTCTCTCCTACTGTCCTCTTTGCTCCTCTCTCCTCCTGTCCTCTCTGCTCCTCTCTCCTCCTGTCCTCTCTGCTCCTCTCTCCTCCTCTCTCCTCCTGTCCTCTTGCTCCTCTCTCCTCTCTCCTACTGTCCTCTCTGCTCCTCTCTCCTCCTGTCCTCTCTCCTACTGTCCTCTCTGCTCCTCTCTCCTCCTGTCCTCTCTCCTCCTGTCCTCTCTGCTCCTCTCTCATCCTGTCCTCTTTGCTCCTCTCTCCTCCTGTCCTCTTTGCTCCTCTCTCCTCCTGTCCTCTCTCTTCCTGTCCTCTTTGCTCCTCTCTCCTCCTGTCCTCTTTGCTCCTCTCTGCTCCTCTCCTCCTGTCCTCTTTGCTCCTCTCTCCTCCTGTCCTCTCTCCTCCTGTCCTCCCTGCTCCTCTCTCCTCCTGTCCTCTTTGCTCCTCTCTCCTCCTGTCCTCTTTGCTCCTCTCTCTCATCCTGTCCTCTCTCCTCCTGTCCTCTTTGCTCCACTCTCCTCCTGTCCTCTTTGCTCCTCTCTCCTCCTGTCCTCTCTCCTCCTGTCCTCTCTCCTCCTGTCCTCTCTCTGCTCCTCTCCTCCTCTCCTGTCCTCTTTGCTCCTCTCTCCTCCTGTCCTCTTGCTCCTCTCTCCTCCTGTCCTCTTGCTCCTCTCTCATCTGTCCTCTCTCCTCCTGTCCTCTCTGCCTCCTCTCTCCTCCTGTCCTCTCTGCTCCTCTCTCCTCCTGTCCCTCTCTGCTCCTCTCTGCTCCTCTCTCCTCCTGTCCTCTCTGCTCCTCTCTCCTCCTGTCCTCTCTGCTCCTCTCTGCTCCTCTCTCCTCCTGTCCTCTCTGCTCCTCTCTCACCATGTCCTCTCTGCTCCTCTCATCCTCCTGTCCTCTCTGCTCCTCTCTCCTCCTGTCCTCTCTGCTCCTCTCCTCCTGTCCTCTCTGCTCCTCTCTCCTCCTCTCTCCTCCTGTCCTCTCTGCTCCTCTCTCCTCCTGTCCTCTCTGCTCCTCTCTGCTCTCTCATCCTCCTGTCCTCTCTGCTCCTCTCTCACCATGTCCTCTCTGCTCCTCTCTCCTCCTGTCCTCTCTGCTCCTCTCTCCTCCTGTCCTCTCTGCTCCTGTCTCTCACCCCTGTCCTCTCTGCTCCTCTCTCCTCCTGTCCTCTGCTCCTCTCTCCTCCTGTCCTCTCTGCTCCTCTCTCCTCCTGTCCTCTCTGCTCCTCTCTCCTCCTGTACTCTTTGCTCCTCTCTCCTCCTGTCCCTCTTTGCTCCTCTTTCCTCCTGTCCTCTTTGCTCCTCTCTCCTCCTGTCCTCTTTGCTCCTCTCTCCTCCTGTCCTCTTTGCTCCTCTCTCCTTGTCCTCTCTCCTCCTGTCCTCTTTGCTCCTCTCTCCTCCTGTCCTCTTTGCTCCTCTCTCCTTGTCCTCTCTCCTCCTGTCCTCTCTGCTCCTCTCTCCTCCTGTCCTCTTTGCTCCTCTCTCCTCCTGTCCTCTTTGCTCCTCTCTCCTCCTGTCCTCTCTCCTCCTGTCCTCTTTGCTCCTCTCTCCTCCTGTCCTCTTTGCTCCTCTCTCCTTGTCCTCTCTCTCCTGTCATCTTGCTCCTCTCTCCTCCTGTCATCTTTGCTCCTCTCTCCTCCTGTCCTCTCTCCTCCTGTCCTCTTTGATCCTCTCTCCTTGTCCTCTCTCCTCCTGTCCTCTTTGCTCCTCTCTCCTCTGTCCTCTCTCTTCCTGTCCTCTTTTGCTCCTCTCTCCTCCTGTCCTCTCTGCTCCTCTCTGCTCCTCTCTCCTCCTGTCCTCTTTGCTCCTCTCTCCTCCTGTCCTCTCTGCTCCTCTCTGCTCCTCTCTCCCTGTCCTCTTTGCTCCTCTCTCCTCCTGTCCTCTCTCCTCCTGTCCTCTCTCCTCCTGTCCTCTGTGCTCCTCTCTCCTCCTGTCCTCTTTGCTCCCTCTCTTCTCCTGTCCTCTTTGCTCCCTCTCCTCCTGTCCTCTTTGCTCCTCTCTCATCCTGTCCTCTCTCCTCCTGTCCTCTCTGCTCCTCTCTCCTACTGTCCTCTCTGCTCCTCTCTCCTCATGTCCTCTCTGCTCCTCTCTGCTCCTCTCTCCTCCTGTCCTCTTTGCTCCTCTCTCCTCCTGTCCTCTTTGCTCCTCTCTCCTCCTGTCCTCTTTGCTCCTCTCTCCTCCTGTCCTCTCTCCTCCTGTCCTCTTCTCCTCCTGTCCTATTTGCTCCTCTCTCCTCCTGTCCTCTTTGCTCCTCTCTCCTCCTGTCCTCTTTGCTCCTCTCTCCTCCTGTCCTCTTTGCTCCTCTCTCCTCCTGTCCTCTCTGCTCCTCTCTCCTCTCTGCTCCTCTCTCCTTCTGTCCTCTTTGCTCCTCTCTCCTCCTGTCCTCTTTGCTCCTCTCTCCTACTGTCCTCTTTGCTCCTCTATCCTACTGTCCTCTTTGCTCCTCTCTCCTACTGTCCTCTCTGCTCCTCTCTCCTCCTGTCCTCTCTGCTCCTCTCTGCTCCTGTCCTCTCTGCTCCTCTCTCCTACTGTCCTCTTGCTCCTCTCTCTCCTGTCCTCTCTGCTCCTCCTCTCCTCCTGTCCTCTCTGCTCCTCTCTCCTCCTCTCTCCTCCTGTCCTCTTTGCTCCTCTCTCCTCTCTCCTACTGTCCTCTCTGCTCCTCTCTCCTCCTGTCCTCTCTCCTACTGTCCCTCTCTGCTCCTCTCTCCTCCTGTCCTCTCTCCTCCTGTCCTCTCTCTGCCCTCTCTCATCCTGTCCTCTTTGCTCCTCTCTCCTCCTGTCCTCTTTGCTCCTCTCTCCTTCCTGTCCTCTCTCTTCCTGTCCTCTTTGCTCCTCTCTCCTCCTGTCCTCTTTTGCTCCTCTCTGCTCCTCTCTCCTCCTGTCCTCTTTGCTCCTCTCTCCCTCCTGTCTCTCTCTCCTCCTGTCCTCCCTGCTCCTCTCTCCTCCTGTCCTCTTTGCTCCTCTCTCCTCCTGTCCTCTCTCCTCTGTCCTCTCTCCTCCTGTCGCTATTTGCTCCTCTCTCCTCCTGTCCTCTTTGCCTCCTCTCTCCTCCTGTCCTCTTTGCTCCTCTCTCCTCCTCCTGTCCTCTTTGCTCCTCTCTCCTCCTGTCCTCTCTGCTCCTCTCTCCTCTCTGCTCCTCTCTCCTCCTGTCCTCTTTGCTCCTCTCTCCTCCTGTCCTCTTTGCTCCTCTCTCCTACTGTCCTCTTTGCTCCTCTCTCCTCCTGTCCTCTCTGCTCCTCTCTGCTCCTCTCTCCTCCTGTCCTCTTTGCTCCTCTCTCCTCTGTCCTCTCTGCTCCTCTCTGCTCCTCTCTCCTCCTGTCCTCTTTGCTCCTCTCTCCTCCTGTCCTCTCTCCTCCTGTCCTCTCTCCTCCTGTCCTCTGTGCTCCTCTCTCCTCCTGTCCTCTTTGCTCCTCTCTTCTCCTGTCCTCTTTGCTCCTCTCTCCTCCTGTCCTCTTTGCTCCTCTCTCATCCTGTCCTCTCTCCTCCTGTCCTCTCTGCTCCTCTCTCCTACTGTCCTCTCTGCTCCTCTCTCCTCATGTCCTCCTGCTCCTCTCTGCTCCTCTCTCCTCCTGTCCTCTTTGCTCCTCTCTCCTCCTGTCCTCTTTGCTCCTCTCTCCTCCTGTCCTCTTTGCTCCTCTCTCCTCCTGTCCTCTCTCCTCCTGTCCTCTCTCCTCCTGTCCTATTTGCTCCTCTCTCCTCCTGTCCTCTTTGCTCCTCTCTCCTCCTGTCCTCTTTGCTCCTCTCTCCTCCTGTCCTCTTTGCTCCTCTCTCCTCCTGTCCTCTCTGCTCCTCTCTCCTCTCTGCTCCTCTCTCCTCCTGTCCTCTTTGCTCCTCTCTCCTCCTGTCCTCTTTGCTCCTCTCTCCTACTGTCCTCTTTGCTCCTCTATCCTACTGTCCTCTTTGCTCCTCTCTCCTACTGTCCTCTCTGCTCCTCTCTCCTCCTGTCCTCTCTGCTCCTCTCTGCTCCTGTCCTCTCTGCTCCTCTCTCCTACTGTCCTCTTTGCTCCTCTCTCCTCCTGTCCTCTCTGCTCCTCTCTCCTCCTGTCCTCTCTGCTCCTCTCTCCTCCTCTCTCCTCCTGTCCTCTTTGCTCCTCTCTCCTCTCTCCTACTGTCCTCTCTGCTCCTCTCTCCTCCTGTCCTCTCTCCTACTGTCCTCTCTGCTCCTCTCTCCTCCTGTCCTCTCTCCTCCTGTTCCTCTCTGCTCCTCTCTCATCCTGTCCTCTTGCTCCTCTCTCCTCCTGTCCTCTTTGCTCCTCTCATCCTCCTGTCCTCTCTCTTCCTGTCCTCTTTGCTCCTCTCTCCTCCTGTCCTCTTTGCTCCTCTCTGCTCCTCTCTCCTCCTGTCCTCTTTGCTCCTCTCTCCTCCTGTCCCTCTCTCCTCCTGTCCTCCCTGCTCCTCTCTCCTCCTGTCCTCTTTGCTCCTCTCTCCTCCTGTCCTCTCTCCTCCTGTCCTCTCTCCTCCTGTCCTATTTGCTCCTCTCTCCTCCTGTCCTCTTTGCTCCTCTCTCCTCCTGTCCTCTTTGCTCCTCTCTCCTCCTGTCCTCTTGCTCCTCTCTCCTCCTGTCCTCTGCTCCTCTCCTCTCTCTCGCCTCTCTCTCTCCTCCTGTCCTCTTTGCTCCTCTCTCCTCCTGTCCTCTTTGCTCCTCTCTCCTACTGTCCTCTTTGCTCCTCTATCCTACTGTCCTCTTTGCTCCTCTCTCCTACTGTCCTCTCTGCTCCTCTCTCCTCCTGTCCTCTCTGCTCCTCTCTGCTCCTGTCCTCTCTGCTCCTCTCTCCTCCTGTCCTCTCTGCTCCTCTCTCCTCCTCTCTCCTCCTGTCCTCTTTGCTCCTCTCTCCTCTCTCCTACTGTCCTCTCTGCTCCTCTCTCCTCCTGTCCTCTCTCCTACTGTCCTCTCTGCTCCTCTCTCCTCCTGTCCTCTCTCCTCCTGTCCTCTCTGCTCCTCTCTCATCCTGTCCTCTTTGCTCCTCTCTCCTCCTGTCCTCTTTGCTCCTCTCTCCTCCTGTCCTCTCTCTTCCTGTCCTCTTTGCTCCTCTCTCCTCCTGTCCTCTTTGCTCCTCTCTGCTCCTCTCTCCTCCTGTCCTCTTTGCTCCTCTCTCCTCCTGTCCTCTCTCCTCCTGTCCTCCCTGCTCCTCTCTCCTCCTGTCCTCTTTGCTCCTCTCTCCTCCTGTCCTCTTTGCTCCTCTCTCATCCTGTCCTCTCTCCTCCTGTCCTCTTTGCTCCACTCTCCTCCTGTCCTCTTTGCTCCTCTCTCCTCCTGTCCTCTCTCCTCCTGTCCTCTCTCCTCCTGTCCTCTCTGCTCCTCTCTCCTCCTGTCCTCTTTGCTCCTCTCTCCTCCTGTCCTCTTTGCTCCTCTCTCCTCCTGTCCTCTTTGCTCCTCTCTCATCCTGTCCTCTCTCCTCCTGTCCTCTCTGCTCCTCTCTCCTCCTGTCCTCTCTGCTCCTCTCTCCTCCTGCCTCTCTGCTCCTCTCTGCTCCTCTCTCCTCCTGTCCTCTCTGCTCCTCTCTCCTCCTGTCCTCTCTGCTCCTCTCTGCTCCTCTCTCCTCCTGTCCTCTCTGCTCCTCTCTCACCATGTCCTCTCTGCTCCTCTCTCCTCCTGTCCTCTCTGCTCCTCTCTCCTCCTGTCCTCTCTGCTCCTCTCTCCTCCTGTCCTCTCTGCTCCTCTCTGCTCCTCTCTCCTTCCTGTCCTCTCTGCTCCTCTCTCCTCCTGTCCTCTCTGCTCCTCTCTGCTCCTCTCTCCTCCTGTCCTCTCTGCTCCTCTCTCACCATGTCCTCTCTGCTCCTCTCTCCTCCTGTTCCTCTCTGCTCCTCTCTCCTCCTGTCCTCTCTGCTCCTCTCTCACCCTGTCCTCTCTGCTCCTCTCTCCTCCTGTCCTCTGCTCCTCTCTCCTCCTGTCCTCTCTGCTCCTCTCTCCTCCTGTCCTCTCTGCTCCTCTCTCCTCCTGTCCTCTTTGCTCCTCTCTCCTCCTGTCCTCTTTGCTCCTCTTTCCTCCTGTCCTCTTTGCTCCTCTCTCCTCCTGTCCTCTTTGCTCCTCTCTCCTCCTGTCCTCTTTGCTCCTCTCTCCTTGTCCTCTCTCCTCCTGTCCTCTTTGCTCCTCTCTCCTCCTGTCCTCTTTGCTCCTCTCTCCTTGTCCTCTCTCCTCCTGTCCTCTCTGCTCCTCTCTCCTCCTGTCCTCTTTGCTCCTCTCTCCTCCTGTCCTCTTTGCTCCTCTCTCCTCCTGTCCTCTCTCCTCCTGTCCTCTTTGCTCCTCTCTCCTCCTGTCCTCTTTGCTCCTCTCTCCTTGTCCTCTCTCCTCCTGTCATCTTTGCTCCTCTCTCCTCCTGTCATCTTTGCTCCTCTCTCCTCCTGTCCTCTCTCCTCATGTCCTCTTTGATCCTCTCTCCTTGTCCTCTCTCCTCCTGTCCTCTTTGCTCCTCTCTCCTCCTGTCCTCTCTCTTCCTGTCCTCTTTGCTCCTCTCTCCTCCTGTCCTCTCTGCTCCTCTCTGCTCCTCTCTCCTCCTGTCCTCTTTGCTCCTCTCTCCTCCTGTCCTCTCTGCTCCTCTCTGCTCCTCTCTCCTCCTGTCCTCTTTGCTCCTCTCTCCTCCTGTCCTCTCTCCTCCTGTCCTCTGTGCTCCTCTCTCCTCCTGTCCTCTTTGCTCCTCTCTTCTCCTGTCCTCTTTGCTCCTCTCTCCTCCTGTCCTCTTTGCTCCTCTCTCATCCTGTCCTCTCTCCTCCTGTCCTCTCTGCTCCTCTCTCCTACTGTCCTCTCTGCTCCTCTCTCCTCATGTCCTCTCTGCTCCTCTCTGCTCCTCTCTCCTCCTGTCCTCTCTGCTCCTCTCTCCTCCTCTCTGCTCCTCTCTCCTCCTGTCCTCTATGCTCCTCTCTCACCCTGTCATCTCTGCTCCTCTCTCCTCCTGTCCTCTGCTCCTCTCTCCTCCTGTCCTCTCTGCTCCTCTCTCCTCCTGTCCTCTCTGCTCCTCTCTCCTCCTGTCCTCTTTGCTCCTCTCTCCTCCTGTCCTCTTTGCTCCTCTTTCCTCCTGTCCTCTTTGCTCCTCTCTCCTCCTGTCCTCTTTGCTCCTCTCTCCTCCTGTCCTCTTTGCTCCTCTCTCCTCCTGCTCTCTCCTCTCTCCTTGTCCTCTCTCCTCCTGTCCTCTTTGCTCCTCTCTCCTCCTGTCCTCTTTGCTCCTCTCTCCTTGTCCTCTCTCCTCCTGTCCTCTCTGCTCCTCTCTCCTCCTGTCCTCTTTGCTCCTCTCTCCTCCTGTCCTCTTTGCTCCTCTCTCCTCCTGTCCTCTTTGCTCCTCTCTCCTCCTGTCCTCTCTCTTCTGTCCTCTTTGCTCCTCTCTCCTCCTGTCCTCTTTGCTCCTCTCTCCTTGTCCTCTCTCCTCCTGGTCCTCTTGCTCCTCTCTCCTCCTGTCCTCTCTGCTCCTGTCCTCTTGCTCCTCTCTCCTCCTGTCCCTTTTGCTCCTCTCTCCTCCTGTCCTCTTTGCTCCTCTCTCCTCCTGTCCTCTCTGCTCCTCTGCTCCTCCTGTCCTCTTTGCTCCTCTCTCCTCCTGTCCTCTCTGCTCCTCTCTCCTCCTGTCCTCTTTGCTCCTCTCTCCTCCTGTCCTCTTTGCTCCTCTCTCCTCCTGTCCTCTTTGCTCCTCTCTCCTCCTGTCCTCTCTCTTCCTGTCCTCTTTGCTCCTCTCATCCTCCTGTCCTCTTTGCTCCTCTCTCCTTGTCCTCTCTCTCCTCCTGTCCTCTTTGCTCCTCTCTCCTCCTGTCCTCTCTGCTCCTGTCCTCTTTGCTCCTCTCTCCTCCTGTCCTCTTTGCTCCTCTCTCCTCCTGTCCTCTTTGCTCCTCTCTCTCCTGTCCTCTCTGCTCCTCTCTCCTCCTGTCCTCTTGCTCCCTCTCTCCTCCTGTCCTCTCTGCTCCTCTCTCCTCCTGTCCTCTCTCCTCCTGTCCTCTTTGCTCCTCTCTCCTCCTGTCCTCTTTGCTCCTCTCTCCTTGTCCTCTCTCCTCCTGTCCTCTTTGCTCCTCTCTCCTCCTGTCCTCTCTCTTCCTGTCCTCTTTGCTCCTCTCTCCTCCTGTCCTCTCTGCTCCTCTCTGCTCCTCTCTCCTCCTGTCCTCTTTGCTCCTCTCTCCTCCTGTCCTCTCTCTCCTACTGTCCTCTCTGCTCCTCTCTCCTCCTGTCCTCTTTGCTCCTCTCTCCTCCTGTCCTCTTTGCTCCTCTCTCCTCCTGTCCTCTTTGCTCCTCTCTCCTCCTGTCCTCTCTCTTCCTGTCCTCTTTGCTCCTCTCTCCTCCTGTCCTCTTTGCTCCTCTCTCCTTGTCCTCTCTCCTCCTGTCCTCTTTGCTCCTCTCTCCTCCTGTCCTCTCTGCTCCTGTCCTCTTTGCTCCTCTCTCCTCCTGTCCTCTTTGCTCCTCTCTCCTCCTGTCCTCTTTGCTCCTCTCTCCTCCTGTCCTCTCTGCTCCTCTCTCCTCCTGTCCTCTTTGCTCCTCTCTCCTCCTGTCCTCTCTGCTCCTCTCTCCTCCTGTCCCTCTCTCCTCCTGTCCTCTTTGCTCCTCTCTCCTCCTGTCCTCTTTGCTCCTCTCTCCTTGTCCTCTCTCCTCCTGTCCTCTTTGCTCCTCTCTCCTCCTGTCCTCTCACTTCCCTGTCCTCTTTGCCTCCTCTCTCCTCCTGTCCTCTCTGCTCCTCTCTGCTCCTCTCTCCTCCTGTCCTCTTTGCTCCTCTCTCCTCCTGTCCTCTCTCCTACTGTCCTCTCTGCTCCTCTCTCCTCCTGTCCTCTTTGCTCCTCTCTCCTCCTGTCCTCTCTCCTCCTGTCCTCTCTGCTCCTCTCTCCTCCTGTCCTCTTTGCTCCTCTCTCCTCCTGTCCTCTCTGCTCCTCTCTCCTCCTGTCCTCTCTTGCTCCTCTCTCCTCTCTGCTCCTCTCTGCTCCTCTCTCCTCCTGTCCTCTCTGCTCCTCTCTGCTCCTCTCTCCTCCTGTCCTCTCTGCTCCTCTCTGCTCCTCTCTCCTCCTGTCCTCTTTGCTCCTCTCTCCTCCTGTCCTCTCTGCTCCTCTATCATCCTGTCCTCTCTGCTCCTTCTCATCCTGTCCTCTCTCCTCCTGTCCTCTCTGCTCCTCTCTGCTCCTCTCTCCTCCTGTCCTCTCTCCTACTGTCCTCTCTGCTCCTCTCTCCTCCTGTCCTCTTTGTTCCTCTCTCCTCCTGTCCTCTCTGCTCCTCTCTCCTCCTGTCCTCTTTGCTCCTCTATCATCCTGTCCTCTTTGCTCCTCTCTCCTCCTGTCCTCTTTGCTCCTCTCTCCTCCTGTCCTCTCTCCTCCTGTCCTCTCTCTTCCTGTCCTCTCTGTTCCTCTCTCCTCCTGTCCTCTTGCTCCTCTCTCCTCCTGTCCTCTCTCCTCCTGTCCTCTTTGCTCCTCTCTCCTCCTGTCCTCTCTCCTCCTGTCCTCTCTGCTCCTCTCTCCTCCTGTCCTCTCTGCTCCTCTCTCCTCCTGTCCTCCGCTCTCGCACACACACACACACACACACACACACACACGCACACACACACACACACACACACACACACACACACAACACACACACACACACACACACACACACACACACACACACACACACACACACACACGGTGTAACTGCTAAACTGCTTACTGACTGTATACTGTAACGTTACTTCATGATTGTAGCAGGTTTACTAACACGTTAGTTCTATTAGCTATGTTGACTATGAGGTTACTTTAGCTAATATGGTGATAACAATGTAGGCTGTGTGCAGCGGTTATGATATGGTTTGGCTTGGAAAGGTGTATTTTTTTTGCCTGGTCACATCCAGCTGATGGGTTGTGCATTGAAGTCCACGAACGAATAGAAAAGGTGAGAGGAGGAGAGAGAATAGATGCCAGAAGGAATACAACGTGGCTTCTATGAAAGTGAACTGTGTTTACCCGTGATTTAGAGGTGTATTCATTCTGCCGATTCCCGAGAAACGTTTCTGCAAACGGAACGAAACGGGGATGAACATACCTGAATTTGTCCAATAGAATCTCTCGTTTGCAACTGTTTGACTAATGATTACACCCCCAGATCAACTAGATGCAGGCCAGAGTGTGCAAGGCGGTCTGTCTGTCCATGTCACTGTCTGTCACATCAAAATCTTAACTCGACCTGTGTGCACCTACGATGTAAAACATTCATAGGCTAGGTTGTAGCAACCTCATACGGGGTACAGGGAACATTCTAGAATCAGGTAGTAGCCTAAACCTATCGCTGTTACATTGAGCTGAATGAATGGAATATGAATGACAGTCATCCAATATGCTGTAATAGAAATAAGGCCACGCTCATGAAAAATAAATAGTCCTCCCTCATCTTAAGAGGAGAGAAGAGAGGAGATGGGAGGAAGAGACATGGCTACTTTTTAGAGGAAAACATTTCTTACTATGACTGTGATATGTGGTTGTCTGGGACGTGCTACCTGGGACCTGCTACCTGGGACCTGCAACCTGGGACCTGCTACCTGGGACCTGCTACCTGGGACGCGTTACCTGGGACGCGCTACCTGGGACGCGCTACCTGGGACGCGCTACCTGGGACGCGCTACCTGGGACGCGCTACCTGGGACGCGCTACCTGGGACACGCTACCTGGGACGCGCTACCTGTCCCTGACCTGCTGTTTTCAACTCTCTAGAGACAGCAAGAGCGGTAGAGATACTCAATGCTCGGCTATGAAAAGCCAACTGACATTTACTCCTGAGGTGCTGACCTGCTGCAACCTCGACAACCACTGTGATTATTATTATCTGACCATGCTGGTCATTTATGAACATTTGAACATCTTGGTTCTGTTATAATCTCCACCCGGCACAGGCAGAAGAGGACTGGCCACCCCTCATAGCCTGGTTCCTCTCTAGGTTTCTTCCTAAGTTTTGGCCTTTCTAGGGAGTTTTTCCTAGCCACTGTGCTTCTACACCTGCATTGCTTGCTGTTTTGGGGGTTTAGGCTGGTTTTAGGCTGCACTTTGAGATATCAGCTGATGTAAGAAGGGCTATATAAATACATTTGATTTGTCTCACCTAGCTATCTAAAGATGAATTCACTAACTAAGTCGCTCTGGATAAGAGCGCCTGCTAAATTAGTCAAATGGAAACATTTTAAAATGTTAAGACTCTGGGCTCTAACTTTCTCTATACTATTTCTCTCTAATGTTTTATAACATTCTCAAACATTAGAACTGGGACCCTCCAATCCCCCATCAAACCAGACCAGCATGCAGGCAGCTAGTCCCTCCAATCCCCCATCAAACCAGACCAGTTAGCTCACTGGGATCCTCCAATCCCCCATCAAACCAGACCAGTTAGCTCACTGGGACCCTCCAATCCCCCCTCATACCAGACCAGTTAGCTCACTGGGACCCTCCAATCCCCCATCAAACCAGACCAGCATGCAGGCAGCTAGTCCCTCCAATCCCTCCTCAAACCAGACCAGTTAGCTCACTGGTACCCTCCAATCCCCCATCAAACCAGACCAGCATGCAGGCAGCTAGTCCCTCCAATCCCCCCTCATACCAGACCAGTTAGCTCATTTGGATCCTCCAATCCCCCATCAAACCAGACCAGCATGCAGGCAGCTAGTCCCTCCAATCCCCCCTCATACCAGACCAGTTAGCTCACTGGGACCCTCCGATCTCCCATCAAACCAGACCAGCATGCAGGCAGCTAGTCCCTCCAATCCCCCCTCATACCAGACCATTTAGCTCACTGGGACCCTCCAATCCCTCCTCAAACCAGACCAGTTAGCTCACTGGGACCCTCCAATCCCCCATCAAACCAGACCAGCATGCAGGCAGCTAGTCCCTCCAAACCCCCCTCATACCAGACCAGTTAGCTCACTGGGACCCTCCAATCCCCCATCAAACCAGACCAGCATGCAGGCAGCTAGTCCCTCCAATCCCCCCTCATACCAGACCAGTTAGCTCACTGGGACCCCCCAATTCCTCCTCATACCAGACCATTTAGCTCACTGGGGCCCACCAATCCCTCCTCAAACCAGACCAGTTAGCTCACTGGGACCCTCCAATCCCCCCTCATACTAGACCAGTTAGCTCACTGGGACCCTCCAATCCCTCCTCAAACCAGACCAATTAGCTCACTGGGACCCTCCAATCCCCCCTCATACCAGACCAGTTAGCTCACTGGGACCCTCCAATCCCTCAAACCAGACCAGCATGCAGGCAGCTAGTCCCTCCAATCCCCCCTCATACCAGACCAGTTAGCTCACTGGGACCCTCCAATCCCACCTGATACCAGACCAGTTAGCTCACTGGTACCCTCCAATCCCTCCTCAAACCAGACCAGTTAGCTCACTGGGACCCTCCAATCCCCCCCATATCAGACCAGTTAGCTCACTGGGACCCTCCAATCCCTCCTCAAACCAGACCAGTTAGCTCACTGGGACCCTCCAATCCCCCCCATACCAGACCAGTTAGCTCACTGGGACCCTCCAATCCCTCCTCAAACCAGACCTGTTAGCTCACTGGGACCCTCCAATCCCCCCTCATATCAGACCAGTTAGCTCACTGGGACCCCCCAATTCCTCCTCATACCAGACCATTTAGCTCACTGGGGCCCACCAATCCCTCCTCAAACCAGACCAGTTAGCTCACTGGGACCCTCCAATCCCTCCTCAAACCAGACCAGTTAGCTCACTGGGACCCTCCAATCCCTCAAACCAGACCAGCATGCAGGCAGCTAGTCCCTCCAATCCCCCCTCATACCAGACCAGTTAGCTCACTGGGACCCTCCAATCCCACCTGATACCAGACCAGTTAGCTCACTGGGACCCTCCAATCCCTCCTCAAACCAGACCAGTTAGCTCACTGGGACCCTCCAATCCCCCCCATATCAGACCAGTTAGCTCACTGGGACCCTCCAATCCCTCCTCAAACCAGACCAGTTAGCTCACTGGGACCCTCCAATCCCTCCTCAAACCAGACCAGTTAGCTCACTGGGACCCTCCAATCCCCCCCATATCAGACCAGTTAGCTCACTGGGACCCTCCAATCCCTCCTCAAATCACAGCAACAGGAGACAGAGAGCCATCAGCAGGGAGAAGACAACTTACCTTCAGTCAGTAACAGTGGAGAGAAAATAGAGAGAGAGGGAGAGAGACGAAGACGACTTACCTTCAGCCAGTAACAGTGCTGTGGAGAGAAAATAGCAGAAGAGAGAGAGAGAGGGAGAGGGAGAGGGGGAGAGGGAGAGGGGGAGAGAGAGTGGGGGAGGGAGATGGAGGGGGAGAGAGAGTGGGGGAGGGAGATGGAGAGGGAGAGAGAGAGAGAGAGTGGGGGAGGGAGATGGAGAGGGAGAGAGAGAGAGAGAGAGTGGGGGAGGGAGATGGAGAGGAAGAGAGAGAGGGGGGGGGGAGATGGAGAGAGAGAGAGAGAGAGAGAGAGAGAGAGAGAGAGAGAGGGAGGGAGGGAGAGAGAGGGAGTGAGGGAGAGGGAGTGAGGGAGAGGGAGTGAGGGAGAGAGAGAGAGAGAGAGAGGGAGGGAGGGAGGGAGGGAGGGAGGGAGGGAGGGAGGGAGGGAGGGAGGGAGGGAGGGAGGGAGGGAGGGAGGGAGGGAGGGAGGGAGGGAGGGAGGGAGGGAGGGAGAGAGAGAGGGAGTGAGGGAGAGGGAGTGAGGGAGAGCGAGTGAGGGAGAGGGAGTGAGGGAGAGGGAGTGAGGGAGGGAGGGAGAGAGAGAGAGAGAGAGAGAGAGAGAGAGGGAGGGAGGGAGGGAGGGAGGGAGAGAGAGAGAGAGAGAGAGAGAGAGAGAGAGAGAGAGAGAGAGAGAGAGAGAGAGAGAGAGAGAGAGAGAGAGAGAGAGGGAGGGAGGGAGGGAGGGAGGGAGTGAGGGAGGGAGGGAGAGAGAGAGAGAGAGAGAGAGAGAGAGAGGGAGGGAGGGAGGGAGGGAGAGAGAGAGAGGGAGTGAGGGAGAGGGAGTGAGGGAGAGAGAGAGAGAGAGGGAGGGAGATGGAGAGGGAGGGAGGGAGAGAACCAAAGAACATGGAGTAAACAGAAACCTGGGAAAGTCTACAAGTCATTGCAGTATGCTATGTGGATAAACAGATAAAACAACGTGATGACATCAGATCATTATGACCAATGTATGGTGCGAGTGCGTGCGTGCGTGCGTCCATGTGCTGTGTGGTGATTGGTTGATAGGGAGTGTGATGGTGCGTGTGCTGTGTGGTGATTGGTTGATAGGGAGAGTGATGGTACGTGTGCTGTGTGGTGATTGGTTGATAGGGAGTGTGATGGTGCGTGTGGTAATTAGTTGATAGGGAGTGTGATGACCAGTGCGTGTGCTGTGTGGTGAGTTGTTGATAGGGAGCGTGATGGTACGTGTGCTGTCTGGTGATTGGTCGATAGAGAGTATGTGAGCTGAGGATGAGCCTGAAGCACGACCCCCCCATAGGCACCAGTACACAGGACAGCAGGACTGTAGGACAGTTGGACAGCAGGACAGTAGGACAGTAGGACAGCAGGACAGTAGGACAGCAGGACAGCAGGACAGTAGGACAGTAGGACAGCAGGACAGCAGGATAGCAGGACAGCAGGACAGTAGGACAGTAGGACGGTTAGGACAGCAGGACAGCAGGATAGTAGGACAGCAGGATAGTAGGACAGCAGGACAGCAGGATAGTAGGACAGCAGGATAGTAGGACAGCAGGATAGTAGGACAGTAGGACAGCAGGATAGTAGGACAGTTGGACAGCAGGACAGCAGGACAGCAGGACAGCAGGATAGTAGGACAGTTGGATAGCAGAACAGCTGGACAGTAGGACAGCAGGACAGAGACCATTAAAATAACCTCAGTAGTGGTATTCTCTTCTGAATCCAGTTTGTAGTCTGTTGTATTGTGGCTGTGTGTGTGTGTGTGTGTGTGTGTGTGTGTTGAATCCAGTTTCTAGTGTGTTGTGGCTGTGTGTGTGTGTGTGTGTGTGTGTTGAATCCAGTTTCTAGTGTGTTGTGGCTGTGTGTGTGTGTGTGTGTGTGCGTGTTGTGGCTGTGTGTGTGTGTGCGTGCGTGCGCGTGCGTGTGTTGTGGCTGTGTGTGCGTGCGTGCGCGTGCGTGTGTTGTGGCTGTGTGTGCGTGCGTGCGTGCGCGTGCGTGTGTGTGTTGTGGCTGTGTGTGCGTGTGCCTGCGTGTGTGTGTTGTGGCTGTGTGTGTGTTGTGGCTGTGTGTGTGTGTGCCTGCGTGTGTGTGTTGTGGCTGTGTGTGTGTGTGCCTGCGTGTGTGTGTTGTGGCTGTGTGTGCGTGCGCGTGTTGTGGCTGTGTGTGCGTGTGTGTGTTGTGGCTGTGTGTGTGTGTGTGTGTGTGTTGTGGCTGTGTGTGCGTGCGTGCGCGTGTTGTGGCTGTGTGTGTGTGTGCGTGCATGTGTGTGTTGTGGCTGTGTGTGTGCGCGTGCGTGTGTGTGTTGTGGCTGTGTGTGTGTGTGTGTGTGTGTGTGCGCGTGCATGTGTGTGTGTGTGTGTGTGTTGTGGCTGTGTGTGTGTGTATGTGTGTGTGTGTTGTGGCTGTGTGTGTGTGTGTGTGTATGTGTGTGTGTGTTGTGGCTGTGTGTGTGTGTGTGTGTGTGTATGTGTGTGTGTGTGTGTGTGTGTATGTGTGTGTATGTGTGTGTGTGTTGTGGCTGTGTGTGTGTGTTGTGTGTGTGTGTGTGTTGTGGCTGTGCTACGAGAAGGATAAAGGAAATCCTGTCTAATAGTTGGTGAACACATCACTGGAGTGGCTCCCACCCTGCTGTTGGTTGTTGATGCAAGACACTATTCCCAAAAGGGACTTAATAAATCATTATTATCATCATGGAGCCTACTGAAGGACATAACAGAACCCCTTCACTGAAGAAAATAACATTAAGGACCCTTCCTCAATTACAGCCTATTCCCTATTCAATGCACTACCTTTGAACTAAAGATTTCAGACCTCAGCCTAATGAAACCTGTTGTTCTTAAATCAACCTTAAAAACCTTAAATCAACCTTTTCATCTTTATCAACTCCTTAAATCAGAAACACTGTTAATCGTCATCAGTAAAAACATTCATGTCAGTGGCGGACTAGCTTCATTATTATTATCGCTATCATTAGCGCTATCGTTATAATTATTGCTATCATTACAATGATTGCTATCATTATCGCTATCGCTATCGTTGGCGCTATCGTTATAGTTATTCCTATCGTTATCGTTATTGCTATAATTGTCGCTATGGTTATTGCTATCGTTATCGCTATCGTTATCGTTATCGCTATTGTTATCGCTATCGCTATAGTTATTGCTATTGTTATCGCTGTCGCTGTCGTTATCGCTATCGTTATAATTATTGCTATCATTATCGCTATCGCTGTCGTTATCGCTATCGTTATCGCTATTGTTACCGCTATTTTTATCGCTATCGTTATTGTCATTTTCGCTATCGTTATCGCTATATCTGCCTTTGTCGCTATCATTATCGCTATCGGTATAGTTAGCGCTATAATTATTGCTATCATTATCACTATCATCATAATTATCACTATCACTATCATTATCACTGTTATTAAAACATCTCCGCTGTTCAGAAGCCACAATCCGTGTCCCAAATGGCATCCTATTCATTTTTAGTACACAACATTTGACCAGGGTCTATGGGGAATAGGGCTCTCTGTTCAGAAGTAGTGCCCTATTTAGGTTGCCATTTGTGGGGGCTGATTCACTAGCCTGATTCAACCTCCAGCTGGGACCAGACCTTATACAACACTATGTCAAATACATGGCCCACCAAGGGCGATCCACAGAGCCAGAAACACACACACACACACACACACACACACACACACACACACACACACACACACCACACACACACACACACACACACACACACACACACACACACACACACACACACACACACACACACAATGAAGTGGCGAAGACAAAGTGATAATAAGGTCTTATTGTTGTACATTTCACCTGGTCTTCCCAGTTCTGACCTTTCTGCCTGTCCTGACCCGGATCCTGCCTGGTGTCCTGAACCTGCCTGACTCTGATTTGATATCCTGTACCTGCCTGACTCTGATTTGGTGTCCTGAACCTGCCTGACTCTGATTTGGTGTCCTGTACCTGCCTGACTCTGATTTGGTGTCCTGTACCTACCTGACTCTGATTTGGTGTCCTGAACCTGCCTGACTCTGATTTGGTGTCCTGTACCTACCTGACTCTGATTTGGTGTCCTCTACCTGCCTGACTCTGATTTGGTGTCCTGTACCTGCCTGACTCTGATTTGGTATCCTGTAGTGGGATCTATTCCACCTGAACCTCTTTAGTGGGATCTATTCCACTTTAGTGGGGTCTATTCCACTTTAGTGGGATCTATTCCACCTTAATCCCTTTAGTGGGATCTATTCCACCTTAACCCCTTTAGTAGGGTCTATTCCACTTTAGTGGGATCTATTCCACCTTAACCCCTTTAGTGGGATCTATTCCACCTTAACCCCTTTAATGGGATCTATTCCACCTTAACTCCTTTAGTGGGATCTATTCCACTTTAGTGGGATGGTCATGTGGCCTACATCATGTTTGATACATTTCCAATGTACTTTTTATTCTTACGTTCATCCTTTTTGCTGAAATCTTTCCTCCTTGTGTTATGGGTCTTGTGGTTCCAAACTGGTCACTAGACCTCAAACCTTTTACTGTAAAGAGTCCTGGTGCTCCAAATGTCCACCAGGTGGCGTAGTCTGGTCTTTATGATACACTCAGACAGACAGAATGTGAATCACAGCGTCAATAGTCTTCTATCATTCTCTCTCTCTCTCTCTCTGGCTCTCTCTCTCTCTGGCTCTCTCTCTCTCTCTGACTCTCTCTCTCTCTGGCTCTCTCCCTCTCTCTGGCTCCAGGGTGGGTTTCTGTAGTGTTAATGTGTTACACATGGAGGGAAGGAAGAAGGAGGGAGTGAGGAGAGGAAGTCCGACCCCAAAGCCCAGGTGATGGTCCCCTCTCTCTCTCTCTCTGTCTCTCTGTGTCTCTCTCTCTCTCTGTTTCTCTCTTTCTCTCTCTGTCTGTTTCTCTCTCTCTCTCACACATCGTGGAGACGTTTCCCACAGTACTGATGATGAGTCATCTCGGTCTCCCACCAGCACCACACACACACACACACACACACACACACACACACACACACACACACACACACACACACACACACACACACACACACACACACACACACACACACACACACACACACACACACACACACACACAGTGAGTCAAAACACTTAGTCACAGCCACACTGCATGGAAAAATTGTACAGACAAGCTGCCACTCTCCTAAAGCACAGTGCAGCTGAGAAATATGAGATGATGTGTGTGTGTGTGAGATGGTAGAAAGAGGATTAGCTACTGTAGGAATGACAGCTGAGTTAGTGATCCCAATAACTGGGATGATATTTGGAATGTCACTGGTCTGATGCATGTCATTACATCACGTCTAGAATTCATTATATAAGCATTTCCATCTTCATACTACATGTACCTCATACTAGATTCTATATACCGTCGGCAATACTGGGATTATCTATAGAGGCCGACAGTAGACTCTTCCAATTATACTGCAGCAAGATATAGTAAACTATACTCTAGTAGGATATAGTAAACTATACTCTGTAAAAGTATACTCTAGCAGGATATAGTAAACTATACTCTAGTAGGATATAGTAAACTATACTCTAGTAGATATAGTAAACTACACTCTGTAAACTATACTCTAGCAGGATATAGTAAACTATAATCTAGTAGGATATAGCAAACTATACTCTGTAAACTATACTCTAGCAGGATATAGTAAACTATAATCTAGTAGGATATAGCAAACTATACTCTGTAAAAGTATACTCTAGCAGGATATAGTAAACTATACTCTAGTAGGATATAGTAAACTATACTCTAGTAGATATAGTAAACTACACTCTGTAAACTATACTCTAGCAGGATATAGTAAACTATAATCTAGTAGGATATAGCAAACTATACTCTGTAAACTATACTCTAGCAGGATATAGTAAACTATACTCTAGTAGGATATAGTAAACTATACTCTGTAAACTATACTCTAGCAGGATATAGTAAACTATACTCTAGTAGGATATAGTAAACTATACTCTAGTAGGATATAGTAAACTATACTCTAGTAGATATAGTAAACTATACTCTAGTAGGATATAGCAAACTATACTCTGTAAACTATATTCTAGTAGGATATAGTAAACTATACTCTGTAAACTATATTCTAGTAGATATAGTAAATGATACTCTAGTAGATATAGTAAACTATACTCTAGTAGAATATAGTAAACTATACTCTTGTAGGATATAGTAAAGTATAATCTAGTAGATATAGTAAACTGTACTCTAGTAGGATATAGTAAAGTATACTATGCAAACTATATTTGAGTAGGATATAGTAAACTATACTCTGGTAGATATAGTAAACTATACTCTAGTAGATATAGTAAACTATACTCTAGTAGATATAGTAAACTATACTCTAGTGGGATATAGTAAACTATACTCTAGTAGATATAGTAAACTATACTCTAGTAGATATAGTAAACTATACTCTAGTAGGATATAGCAAACTATATTCTAGTAGGATATAGTAAACTATACTCTAGTAGGATATAGCAAACTATACTCTGTAAACTATACTCTAGCAGGATATAGTAAACTATACTCTAGTAGGATATAGTAACCTATATTCTAGTAGGATATAGTAAACTATACTCTAGTAGGATATAGCAAACTATACTCTGTAAACTATACTCTAGCAGGATATAGTAAACTATACTCTAGTAGGATATAGTAAACTATACTCTAGTGGGATATAGTAAACTATACTCTGTAAACTATACTCTAGCAGGATATAGTAAACTATACTCTAGTGGGATATAGTAAACTATACTCTGGTGGGATATAGTAAACTATACTCTAGTAGGGTATAGTAAACTATACTCTAGTAGGATATAGTAAACTATACTCTAGTAGATATAGTAAACTATACTCTAGTAGATATAGTAAACTATACTCTAGTAGGATATAGCAAACTATACTCTGTAAACTATATTCTAGTAGGATATAGTAAACTATACTCTGTAAACTATATTCTAGTAGATATAGTAAACTATACTCTAGTAGAATATAGTAAACTATACTCTAGTAGGATATAGTAAAGTATAATCTAGTAGATATAGTAAACTATACTCTAGTAGGATATAGTAAAGTATACTATGCAAACTATATTTGAGTAGGATATAGTAAACTATACTCTGGTAGATATAGCAAACTATACTCTAGTAGATATAGTAAACTATACTCTAGTAGGATATAGTAAGGTATACTGTGCAAACTATATTTGAGTAGGATATAATAAACTATACTCTGGTAGATATAGCAAACTATACTCTAGTAGATATAGTAAACTATACTCTAGTAGATATAGTAAACTATACTCTGTAAACTATCCTCTAGTAGGATATAGTAACCTATATTCTAGTAGGATATAGTAAACTATACTCTAGTAGATATAGTAAACTATACTATAATAGGATATAGTAAACTGTACTCTAGTAGGATATAGTAAACTATCCTCTGTAAACTATATTCTAGTAGGATATAGTAAACTATACTCTAGTAGGATATAGTAAACTATACTCTAGTAGGATATAGCAAACTATACTCTAGTAGGATATAGTAAACTATACTCTAGTAGGATATAGTCAACTATACTCTAGTAGGATATAGTCAACTATACTCTAGTAGGATATAGTAAACTATACTCTGTAAACTATACTCTAGTAGGGTATGGTAAACTATACTCTGTAAACTATACTCGAATGGGATATAGTAAACTATACTCTGTAAACTATACTCTAATAGGATATAGTAAACTATACTCTGTAAACTATACTCTAGTAGGGTATAGTAAACTATACTCTAGTAGGATATAGTAAACTATACTCTAGTAGGACATAGTAAACTATATTCTAGTAGGATATAGTAAACTATACTCTAGTAGGATATAATAAACTATACTCTAGTAGGACATAGTAAACTATATTCTAGTAGGATATAGTAAACTATACTCTAGTACGCTATACTCTAGTAGGATATAGTAAACTATACTCTGGTAAGATATAGTAAACTATACTCTAGTAGATATAGCAAACTATACTGTAATAGGATGTAGTAAAATATACTCTGTAAACTATATTCTAGTAGGATATAGTAAACTATCCTCTAGTAGGATATAGTAAACTATCCTCTGTAAACTATACTGTAGTAGGATATAGTAAACTATACTCTGTAAACTATATTCTCATAGGATGTAGTAAACTATACTCTAGTAGGCTCTAGTAAACTATACTCTAGTAAGGTTAGTAAACTATACTCTAGTAGGCTCTATTTATTAGAGTATAATTTATCGGAGCATACTAGAGTATAGTTTACTAGAGCCCACTAGAGTATAGTTTGCTATATATCCTACTACAGTATAGTTTACTATAGTTTACTATATCCCACTAGAGTATAGTTTACTATATCTTACTAGAGTATAGTTTACTATAGCCTACCAGAGTATAGTTTACTATATCCTACTATAATATAGTTTACAGAGTATAGTTTACTATATCCTACCAGAGTATAGTTTACTATATCCTACCAGAGTAGGTCTCAGGTTCAGGATTGGCTGAAAATGCATAGAAAATGCATAGCATTGATCTAAAATTGACCCTAGAAATAGTACTGTTAGGAGATCTGGAGAGACCGGGTCAGTAAATTACTAATATACTAATACTCTTAGTAAAAGTATTTATCTTCAACTCACAATCTGTGGATTCTATTCGATTAGATATATTGTAAATTGTACGTTAAACATCACAGCATAGTTGAAAGATATGTGTTGCGTAGAAACACAAAGTGGGTGGCCAGCAGAGATAGGGTTGAGATGGGATGGGCTGAGGGAAGCTGAGGGTTGGGATGGGATGGGCTGAGGGAAGCTGAGGGTTGGGATGGGCTGAGGGAAGCTGAGGTATGGGATGGGCTGAGGGAAGCTGAGGGTTGGGACGGGATGGACTGAGGGAAGCTGAGGGCTGGGATGGGATGGGCTGAGGGAAGCTGAGGGTTGGGATGGGCTGAGGGTTGGGATGGGATGGGCTGAGGGAAGCTGAGGGTTGGGATGGGATGGGCTGAGGGAAGCTGAGGGTTGGGATGGGCTGAGGGAAGCTGAGGGTTGGGATGGGCTGAGGGAAGCTGAGGGATGGGATGGGCTGAGGGAAGCTGAGGGTTGGGATGGGCTGAGGGAAGCTGAGGGTTGTGATGGGCTCAGGGAAGCTGAGGGTTGGTATGTGGAATTGGAGACAAGTGAGAGTGGAGTATAGTTTACTATATAGCCTACTAGAGTATAGTTTACTGTATATCCTACTAGAGTATAGTTTACTATATGCCTACTAGAGTATAGTTTACTATATATCCTACTAGAGTATAGTTTACTATAGCCCACTGGAGTATAGTTTGCCATAGCCTACTAGAACATAGTTTACTATATAGCCTACTAGAGTATAGTTTACTATATATCCTACTAGAGTATAGTTTACTATATATCCTACTAGAGTATAGTTTACTATAGCCCACTGGAGTATAGTTTGCTATAGCCTACTAGAACATAGTTTACTATATATCCTACTAGAGTATAGTTTACTACAGCCCACTAGAATATAGTTTACTATATATCCTACTAGAGTATAGTTTACTATAGCCCACTAGAATATAGTTTACTATATATCCTACTAGAGTATAGTTTACTCTATAACCTACTAGAGTATAGTTTACTATAGCCCACTAGAGTACAGTTTACTATATATCCTACTAGAGTATAGCTTACTATATCCTACTAGAATATAGTATATTATAGCCTACTAGAATATAGTATATTATACTATAATTTTTTTTTTTTTTCACCTTTATTGAACCAGGTAGGCCAGTTGAGAAAAAGTTCTCATTTACAACTGTGACCTGGCCAAGATAAAGCAAAGCAGGGCGACAAAAACACAACAACACAGAGTTACACGTGGGATAAACGTACGTACAGTCAATAACACAATAGAACAATCTGTATACAGTGTGTGCAAATGGAGTAAGGAGGTAAGGCAATAGATAGGCCATAGTAGCGAAGTAATTACAATTTAGCAGATTAACACTGGAGTGATAGATGGGCAGATGATGATGTGCAAGTAGAAATACTGGTGTGCAAAAGAGCAGAAAAGTAAATGGAAACAATATGGGGATGAAGTGGTTGGATGGGCTATTTACAGATGGGCTATGTACAGCTGCAGCAATCGGTGAGCTATAGTAGGCTATACTGCATACACTATACTCCATTGATGCTGCCAAGCAGACAAACCCAGGATGACCCGTTAGCCAGCCTTCTGAACCAGCCAGCCATAACCACGGTGTCACCAGCCATAAACACGGTGTCGCCAGCCATAACCACCCTGTTAGACAGAAAGCCAGCCATAACCACCCTGTTAGACAGAAAGCCAGCCATAACCACCCTGTTAGACAGAAAGCCAGCCATAACCACCCTGTTAGACAGAAAGCCAGCCATAACAACCCTGTTAGACAGAAAGCCAACCATACTGATAATTTGACACATTCTATAGTCTCTCACTCCCCCCCTCTATCTCTATCCCCTCCTCTCGATCTCTCTCTCCTAAATCCCACTCTCTCGCTCTCTCTCCCTATCTCTCTCTCTCTTCTTATCCCTCTCACACCCTCTCTCTCTCCCTCTAACACCCTCTCTCTCTTTCTCTCACACCCTCTCTCTCTCTCCTGCTCTCTCTTTCTCTCTCACACCCTCTCTCTCTCTCCTGCATTCTCTTTCTCTCTCACTCCTCTCTCTAATACAGAGTACAAACTATTTCTGTCCCTCCCTCCCCCGCTGTCTCCATCCCACCCCCGCCTGCCTCCCTCGCCGCTCCTCGACAGCTAGAAACTCAACAGTTCAATTGAAATCCATTACACCTAGGCCCTGGTAGAGCGGCCTCCATGGAAACGGTTACTAGACAACAATCTGCTCATGATATTCCTCGGCTCGCTCACGCTTCAAATCAGACAGAAGGATGCAGGCATGACGTGTTGGATTCAGATTGTGTGTGTGTGTGTTCTGACGTCAGCAGCGTGTCCTGTGTTATCTACCGTCCCTCAACTGTGACCCTCATCTCCCAGAGTGCAGTTCAAATCATATAAAGTTTTTAATTAAACAAAAGGAGAAATTGAGATTACCATCTACACTTATTTTACATGTTATATTTTACTAGAAATGCAGTACAAAAAAATGAACTGTCTTTATATATATGTATATGTATATATGTAGTCTTGACAGGAGATATGTGAAGGGCACTCAGACACTGTCCCGCAGCACTGCAGGTTGAAGTAACCTCCTGTCTGTCCCTGTCCCTGTCTGTTAGTTTGTCTGCCTATCTGTCTTCCTGTCTGTTAGTATGTGTATCTGTGTGTGTGTGTGTCTGTCTGTCAGTCTGTCTCTCTCTTCTTCTCTTCCTCTCTCTCTGTCCCCGTCGGTCTGTCTGTCCCTGTCTGTGTGTCTGTCTGCGTTCACGTCGTTGTCCTTCAGGAGACAGCAGAGCCATAATAAATCACCTGCTAGTCTTCTGGACCCGCAGTAATGACAGCATGGAATGCCAGCTCTGACCTCTACACTTTACAAGGGAAGATACCAAAGTATCTCCAATAGTTCAGCATAACCTTTATTCACAGGGCAATAGACAATCAGAAAACCAACATCTAAGGATCAAAACAAATACGTGAACAACTGCACGGTTCAATATTACAATGTAGAATTAAGCGACAATCTGAATATTTGAATTTCAGGAATCAGGTTTAGCTGATTTGATTCAAACAAACTGATATTTCTTAGAACATGGCTGCATGCTCTCACCCTATATGCTGTCTCCACTATCATGTCACTTTTTACCGGGACAATTCTCCAGGAAAGGTACGACAGCTAGCCGATAATGAAAGGTACGACAGCTAGCCAATAATGAAAGGTACGACAGCTAGCCAATAATGAAAGGTACGACAGCTAGCCAATAATGAAAGGTACGACAGCTAGCCGATAATGAAAGGTATGACAGCTAGCCAATAATGAAAGGTACGACAGCTAGCCAATAATGAAAGGTACGACAGCTAGCCAATAATGAAAGGTACGACAGCTAGCCAATAATGAAAGGTATGACAGCTAGCCAATAATGAAAGGTACGACAGCTAGCCAATAATGAAAGGTACGACAGCTAGCCAATAATGAAAGGTACGACAGCTAGCCAATAATGAAAGGTACGACAGCTAGCCGATAATGAAAGGTACGACAGCTAGCCAATAATGAAAGGTACGACAGCTAGCCGATAATGAAAGGTATGACAGCTAGCCAATAATGAAAGGTACGACAGCTAGCCAATAATGAAAGGTACGACAGCTAGCCAATAATGAAAGATACGACAGCTAGCCAATAATGAAAGGTACGACAGCTAGCCAATAATGAAAGGTACGACAGCTAGCCAATAATGAAAGGTATGACAGCTAGCCAATAATGAAAGGTACGACAGCTAGCCAATAATGAAAGGTACGACAGCTAGCCAATAATGAAAGGTACGACAGCTAGCCAATAATGAAAGGTACGACAGCTAGCCGATAATGAAAGGTACGACAGCTAGCCAATAATGAAAGGTACGACAGCTAGCCGATAATGAAAGGTATGACAGCTAGCCAATAATGAAAGGTACGACAGCTAGCCAATAATGAAAGGTACGACAGCTAGCCAATAATGAAAGATACGACAGCTAGACAATAATGAAAGATACGGCAGCTAGCCAATAATGAAAGGTACGTCAGCTAGCCAATAATGAAAGATACGACAGCTAGCCAATAATGAAAGGTACGACAGCTAGCCAATAATGAAAGGTACGACAGCTAGCCAATAATGAAAGATACGACAGCTAGCCAATAATGAAAGATACGACAGCTAGCCAATAATGAAAGGTACGACAGCTAGCCAATAATGAAAGATACGACAGCTAGCCAATAATGAAAGATACGACAGCTAGACAATAATGAAAGATACGACAGCTAGCCAATAATGAAAGGTACGACAGCTAGCCAATAATGAAAGGTACGGTTGCTTGCCAATAATAAAAGGTACAGTAGCTAGCCAGTAATGAAAGGTACGACAGCTAGCCAATAATGAAAGGTACGACAGCTAGCCAATAATGAAAGGTACGGTTGCTTGCCAATAATAAAAAGGTACAGTAGCTAGCCAATAATGAAAGATACGGCTGCTAGCCAATAAGGAAAGGTACGACAGCTAGCCAATAATGAAAGGTACGACAGCTAGCCAATAATGAAAGATACGACAGCTAGCCAATAATGAAAGGTACGGTTGCTTGCCAATAATAAAAGGTACAGTAGCTAGCCAGTAATGAAAGGTACGACAGCTAGCCAATAATGAAAGGTACGACAGCTAGCCAATAATGAAAGGTACGGTTGCTTGCCAATAATAAAAAGGTACAGTAGCTAGCCAATAATGAAAGATACGGCTGCTAGCCAATAAGGAAAGGTACGACAGCTAGCCAATAATGAAAGGTACGACAGCTAGCCAATAATGAAAGGTACGACGGCTAGCCAATAATGAAAGGTATGGCTGCTAGCCAATAATGAAAGGTACGACAGCTAGCCAATAATGAAAGGTACGACAGCTAGCCAATAATGAAAGATACGACAGCTAGCCAATAATGAAAGATACGACAGCTATCCAATAATGAAAGGTACGACAGCTAGCCAATAATGAAAGATACAAAAGCTAGCCAATAATGAAAGATACGACAGCTAGCCAATAATGAAAGGTACGACAGCTAGCCAATAATGAAAGTGTCACGCCTTGGTCTTAGTGTTTTGTGTTTCGTTATATATTTGGTCAGGCCAGGGTGTGACAGGGGTTTACGTGTTGTATTCATATTGGGTTTTGTAGGCATTGGGATTGTGGTTGATTAGGGGTGTGTCGAGTGTAGGCTTGGCTGCCTGAGGCGGTTCTCGATCAGGGTCAGGTGCTTCTCATTGCCTCTGATTGGGAACCGTATTTAGGTAGCCTGAGTTCGCTTTGTCTTTCGTGGGTGATTGTTCCTGTCTCTGTGTTTGTACCAGATAGGCTCAGTCACTTTGGATTTTCTTTTTTCATTGTTTTGGAAGAGAAGAGAAAGAGCGCCATTCTCCTTGCGGAGATGGTGCTAAATACATCAACACGGTCGGTCCCTGGGATTGGGCTGGCCAATACGATTCGTTTTGCTTGGAAGGAAAAGGAGTTGGAGCCTTTAGGACGGGAAACTTTTGGAAGGATAATATTGATGGGGATTCTAAAGCTGACGGTGAAGGACGTGTTTTGTTTCCAAGGCAACTCGTTGGAGGGAGCATACGACGTGGCACTATATACAGAGGAGAAACACGATGATATCCTGAGAAGGGCAAGAGCAGTGGGAGGCGAGAGGCCGATGAGCCACTATGAAATAACAAGCCTGGCGAAGAATAACTTTAGGGTTGTAACTGTCAACATTTACAACCCATACGTTAAGGATGAAGAGGTGAGGGCCTTTCTGGGGAGATACATGGATAACGTCTCCTCAGCAAGGCACCTCAAAGACTCCCTTGGGATGGGAGGAGAGGCTTCCAGGCCCTCCTCAGAGAGGACCCAAAGGGACATGGTGGCTACCTCCATCCTCCTGCTATGTTCTCCCTAGGGGCTGACAGGGGGACGTTGTTTTATGCACGTCAGCCCCCGTTTTGCAGGCGCTGTATGGCCTACGGCCACATATTCGCCTCGTGCAGCACAAGAAAATGCAGATTTTGTGGATCTGAGGAACACGAGGCGAAGGATTGTGACAAGCCTAAGGCGTGCCACGGGTGTGGCTCGTCAGCACACCTGTGGCGGGGGTGCCCGGCTCGTCAGAGGTCATATGCGTCTGCGGCTGGGGGGGGGAGCAGGAGCGGGGGATGGGGGAAGAAGAGGAGGGGAAGGAAGCAAGCCTCATGACCAGAGTACAGGTCCAGAGGGGAAGGCCGCAAGGAAGGAGGAGGAGCAAGAAGCGGCGGATGGAAGAGAGAAGGAAACGGAAGGCACGGGAGTAGGAGAACCAGGAAAAGCGGCGGAAGAAGGCAACCGAGTGGAGGAGCATGAGAGAGAAGAAAGCGAGGGAGGAGTGTTGGAGAAGGAGACGGTGGAAGAGCAAGTGGACTGGGGGGAAAGTGCCCTGGTGGAAGAGATGAGGGGTATGGTGGAGGAGCTGGTGGGGGGGAGGGGGGTATCTCTCCACTGCCGCCATCACCAAAGAAGAGAATGAAGAGGAGGGTGCGATTGGCCGACAGTGAGAGGGAGGGGATGGCCAAGAGAGTGATGGGGGTGGGAGAAACCTCTGGGTTGCTGCTGGTTTCCCCTGGCCCTCAACTTCTGTTGGGTGGGGACACACCTAACAAGACTCAGGACTGGGTACAGGAGGAGGTGGGGAGTTTTTTGTTTGGGGACTCAGCCTCCCCGATTTTTTTCCAATCCAGCTGCAGCACTGGGGAGGGGGAGGATTGTGGGGGTAGACCCAGGGTGCAGGGCACCCCGGAGCCAAACACTATTCCTGCATCCTGGGTTGGTGAGATGGAGGAAGTGGGGGGGATGTCGGGAGTACGGATGGTGTTTTCACCGGTAGATATGGAGCAGGGGAGCATCGGGTGAGTCTCCTGTTTTTGATTTTTTTTTCTGTCTGGGTTTAGAATTTGAGTGTATTACATGTTTTTATTTTATTCTTTCATGGGGTCTAATTTTACTTTTGTTACTTTAAATGTAAGGGGTTTAAGGGATTTTGTTAAGAGGAGGGCGGTTTTTAGTTATTTGGAGGGTGTGGGGTTTGATTTTTGTTTTTTACAGGAGGTTCACCTGAGGGATGGAGGGGATGTTAGTAGGTTTAAGAGGGAGTGGGACAAGGGGGAGTCGGTTTGGGGTATTGGGGGGGTGCACTCATCGGGGGTAGGGATTTTGTGTGGGCACAGGGAGGTAAAAGTGGAGGATTCTTTTGTGGTAATGCAGGGGAGGGTTATAGGGGTGGATGTCACGATAAGGGATTGTAAATTTAGATTAGTGGTGGTGTATGGGCCACAGGTGGTGGCAGACAGGAGGGAGATGGTGGACTGTCTGACGCCCCTGTGTGTCACAAATAGGAAATTAGTGATAGGGGGGGATTTTAATACAGATTTAGGAATAGGGGGGATAGCAGTGCAGGCGCCATTACCAGGCTAATGGCTTGCCATGGTCTGGTTGATGGTGGACTGCACACTACTCCGAAAATGGCCGGTCCTACATGGCGCAACTCCAGGGGGGTTGAGCGGAGGCTCGACTATATTTTTGTACCCAGGTCTTTGGGTAAGTTGTCTGGGCGGCTGTTGCCTGTTTTCTTTTCGGATCACGACGGGGTGCTCCTGCCGGTGGGGTCGCCAGTCTGCCTCTTTGGTAGGGGGTACTGGAAGTTAGATCGGGATGTGCTGGAGGAGCAGGCTTTTGTTGACGGGTTTTATGATTTCTTTTGGAGGCTTGAAGGCCTCCGGTCCATGTGCGAGGGGGTGTTAGAGTGGTGGGAATTAGTTAAGGTGAGGATTAGGGCTTTTATAATAGGGTATTGCAAGAGGAAAAAAAGGGAGGAGAGGAGGGAGGTGGATCGTATCCAAAGGTTAATTGAACTCGAGTATGAGGCAGGCAACCTCGGCGGGTCGTTTGACTGGGAGAGATCCGCTACCCTAAAGGCGCAGCTCAGGGAGTTGCAGGAGCGGAAGGCTCGAGCTTTCCTGGAGCGTGCGCATAGTGGCTTTCTAGAACACAATGAGACTTGTTCCGCTATGTTCTTTAAGTCGGTTAGGGCCAGACAGAGTAGGAAGGTAATGCATGGCATTAGGGAAGAAAATGGTAGTATAGTTAGAGAACCAGAGGATATGGTCAGGGTGACAACTGATCATTTCCAAGGTTTATTTAAGGAAAGGGAAATAGATGTAGAGCAGGGAAATGTGTTTTTAGAACACTTGTCCAGGCGGTTGCCGGAGGACATTAGAGAAGTGATGGAGGCCCAGATTTCACTAGAAGAGGTTGAGAGCGCTCTTAGGAGGATGGGAAAAGGGAAGGTGCCTGGGATGGATGGGCTGCCGGCTGAGTTTTATCTCAAGTTTTGGGGTATACTTGGACCAGTGGTCCTCGAAGTCTTGAAGGCCATCCTTGAGATGGGGGTCCCGGGGGGATCAATGGCTGTTGGTGTGCTGTCACTTTTATATAAGAAGGGGGAAGTAACAGACCTTGGCAACTGGCGGCCATTGACCATGCTGTGCATAGATTACAAGCTACTTGCAAAGGTTTTAGCAGACCGGTTGCGCACAGCCCTTCCCTACGTCGTTCATGAGGATCAGACGTGCGGGGTAGAGGGCCGCTCTATTAGATGGAACCTACAGTTAATCAGGGACTCCATCGCTTGGGTTGAAGATAGAGGACTGCCTTTAATGGTAGCAGCGCTAGATCAGGCGAAAGCCTTTGATCGCGTGAATAGATCCTTTTTATTCAGAGTGTTAGGTCGATTAGGATTTGGGGAGAAGTTCATAGGATGGATTCGTACATTATATGTCGGAGCGGGGTGCCGAGTTAGTGTAAATAGTCACTTGGGTGACGTTTTTGACCTCTCGTCTGGGGTCAGGCAGGGGTGCCCACTCTCGGCTCTCCTCTTCGTTCTGTACATGGAGCCTCTGGGGGCTGCCATTAGGGCAGACACAGGGGTGGAAGGCTTGTTGATCCCTGGAAGTGGTGGGCTGCGTGTTAAGATGACGCAGTACGCCGACGACACTTCCTTGCTGCTGTGCAAGGACTCGTGCCTGACAAGGTCCCTTGCCATCTTTGGGGATTTCACCCGAGCGTCGGGAGCGGTTCTGAACCATGCAAAGTCTTCCGTCAAGTTTTTCGGTAGATGGCGCGGTAGAACGGATGTGCCCGGGGGGTTATCTCTCTGTGAGGGGGCCCTGAGGATTCTCGGGGTCCATTTTGAGACCTCCGGCTCAGCGACGCTGAACTGGAACATGCGTATCGCAGTGGTACAGAGGAAGCTAGCAATGTGGAAGGCTAGGTATTTGTCTTTTATGGGCAAAGTCCTGGTCCTAAAGGTGGATGTGTTGCCGTCTCTTTTGTATTTGGCGTACATCTACCCATTGCCGGCTTGTCTGAGGAGGCCTCTAGTGAGGCTTGTGTTTCAGTTCATGTGGAGTGGCAGGTGCGAGTGGGTCGCCAGGGCACGCATGATCTGTCCCATCGGGGAGGGAGGTAGGGGGGTACCACATTTCCCCCTCAAGCTGGACACAAGTTTTGTTTCTTTCTTGTTAACGGAGCTTGCTCATCCAGTGATACACCCATCCGGTTACCTCCTGCGGGTGTTCTTCTCGTATCAGGCGAGAAGCGTAATGGTGTGGTCTAACATGGGTCCTCGGGCAGAACAGCTGCCGTGGCATTTTGGTCATGCGGCCAAGTGGCTGCGTGCGCACCCTGAGGTTGAAGTTGCCCGAGTAGGTTTAGATCACAGGCACCTGTACGAGGAGGCCAGAAAGGCAGGGAGTCCGGTGCCTGTAGTGGGCATCACGGAAGTGGTCTGGGAGGGAGTGCAGGCGCGGGGTCTGGACAACAGGCTCAAGGACCTGAATTGGTTGAGCCTCCATAGGTGCTTGCCGGTACGTTCCATCATGTACCGGTATAGTTTGGTGCAATCCCCCACCTGTCCAAGATCCTCTTGTGGCAGGGAGGAGACTGTGCGCCATGTCTTTTGGGACTGTGCCTTTGCCGGAGGAGTATGGTCTAGGGCACGGGTGTTGTTAGGTTTGGTAAGGGGGGATTTTGTATTGACGTGGGCCAGGTTAGAGAGAGGTGTAGGGAGAGCGAGAGGGACGGATAGGGACAGGTTTCTGCTCTGGCTTCTCATGAGTCTCTTTAAACGGGGGCTGTGGGAAGCCAGGCAGAACATGGTGAAGACAGGGAGAGATTGGGGGGTGGAAGGGATAGTGAGGAGGGTGGAAGGAGATTTGAGGGGGAGGATGAAGAGGGAGGAGAGGAAGTGGGGGCAGCATGCTGCTCGGGAGAGGTGGAAGGGGGGTTTAAGGCTGGGTGTCATTTAGTTTTGTAAGGGGATAGATTAGGGACGGAGAGATAGGGAAAGGTATTTTGTAGGGTGACGGGAGGGAAGATGCTCCCCTGAGGTTTTGTTTGGGGTTTATGTTTAGTTAAATTAGTTAAATTAAAATACCATTATTTGAGTATGTATGAAAATTATGAGTTGTAAAGAATGAATGGTATTGAAGATAATAAATTATTTTTTATAAAAATAAAAATAAACAGGCTGTAATAAGTTTCACGTTCCGTTTGTTGTTTTTGTATTTATTCGTTATTTCATGTACCGTCACTTTCTTCATTAAAAACATGAGTAACCACCACGCTGCATTTCGGTCCGACTCTCTTTCAACAAACGAAGAACGCCGTTACAGAATCACCCACCACACACGGACCGAGCGGCGTGGTTACAGGCAGCGACCGCAGGAGAAGCGAAAGGAGGAATGGACATGGGAAGACGTATTGGATGGCAAAGGTTGTTACACCTCGGGAGGAGATACTGGCTGGAAGAGATCGCCTCCCATGGGAACAGGTGGAGGCACTTAGGAGAGCAGAGGCAGCCGGTGATAAGAGCCGACGATATGAGGGAACACGGTTGGCAAGGAAACCCGAAAAGCAGCCCCAAAAATTTATTGGGGGGGGGCTCAGAGGGAGAGTGGCTGAGTCGGGTGTCAGACCTGAGCCAACTCTCCCTGCTAATCGTGAAGAGCAGTTGCAGTGGGAGAGGCTGCATCACTTGGAGAATTGGACATGGGAGGAGGAACTGGACGGAAAAGGACCCTGGGCTCATCCTGGAGAATATCGCCGTCCCAAGGAAGAACTAGAGGCGGCTAAAGCAGAGAGGCGCTGGTATGAGGAGGCAGCACGGCGACGCGGATGGAAGCCTGAGAGTCGGCCCCAAAAATGTATTGGGGGGGGGCTTACAGGGAGTATGGCTATGCCAGGTAGGAGACCTGCGCAAACTCCCTGTGCTTACCGGGGGGCTAAAGAGACCGGGCAGGCACCGTGTTATGCTAGTGAGCGCACGGTGTCTCCAGTGCGGGTGCATAGCCCGGTACGGTTCATACCAGCCCTTCGTATTGGCCGGGCTAGAGTGGGCATCGAGCCAGATAAGCTTGGGCAGGCTCGGTGCTCAAGAGCTCCAGTGTGCCTGCACGGTCCGGTCTATCCAGAGCCACCTCCACACACCAGTCCTCCGGTAGCAGCTCCCCGCACCAGGCTTCCTGTGCGTGTCCTCGCTCCAGTATTACCAGTGCCCGCACCACGCATCAGGCCTACAGTGCGCCTCGCCTCTCCTGCTCTGTCGGAGTCTCCCGCCTGTTCAGCACAGCCAGAGCCTTCCTTCCCTCCTGCGCTGTCGGAGTCTCCTGCCTGTTCAGCGCTATCAGAGCCTTTCTTCTCTACAGTGCTGCTGGAGCCTCCTGCCTGTTTGAAGCAGCCTGAGCTGCCAGTCTGCAAGGAGCTGTCAGTCTGCAAGGAGCTGCCAGTCTGCAAGGAGCTGCCAGTCTGCAAGGAGCTGCCAGTCTGCAAGGAGCTGCCAGTCTGCAAGGAGCTGCCAGTCTGCAGGGAGTTGTCAGCCTGCAAGGAGCCGCCAGTCTGCAGGGAGCTGTCAGTCTGCAAGGAGCTGTCAGTCTGCAAGGAGCTGCCAGTCTGCAAGGAGCTGTCAGTCTGCATGAAGCAGCTAGAGCTGTCAGTCTGCAAGGAGCTGCCAGTCTGTAAGGAGCTGCCAGTCTGCAAGGAGCTGTCAGTCTGCAAGGAGCTGCCAGTCTGCAAGGAGCTGCCAGTCTGCAAGGAGCTTCCAGTCTGCAAGGAGCTGTCAGTCTGCAAGGAGCTGCCAGTCTGCAAGGAGCTGCCAGTCTGCAAGGAGCTGCCAGTCTGCAAGGAGCTGCCAGTCTGCAAGGAGCTGTCAGCCTGCATGGAGCAGTCAGAGCTGTCAGTCTGCAAAGAGCTGCCAGTCTGCAAGGAGCTGTCAGCCTGCATGGAGCAGTCAGAGCTGTCAGTCTGCATAGAGCAGCTAGATCCGCTAGTCACCCAGAATCTTCCAGATCTGCTAGTCAACCAGAATCTTCCAGATCTACTAGTCAACTTGAATCTTCCAGATCCGCCAGCCAGCCAGGATCTACCGGAGCCTACTACTTACCTGAGCTTCCTCTCAGTACTAGGCTTCCTCTCAGTACTGGGCTTCCTCTCAGTACTGGGCTTCCCCTCTGTTCCGGGCTGCCCCTCAGTTCCGGGCTGCCCCTCTGTCCCGAGCTGCCTCAGTCCCGAGCTGCCCCTCAGTCCCGAGCTGCCCCTCAGTCCCGAGCTGCCCCTCAGTCCCGAGCTGCCCCTCAGTCCCGAGATGCCCCTCAGTCACGAGCTGCTCCTTAGTTCTGTGGGGTTGTGGGTGAGGACTATTAGGCCATGGTCGGCGGCGAGGGTGGATTATCCCAGGACGCGAAGGGGAGGAACGAGGACATTAATGAAGTGGGGTCCACGTCCCGAGCCGGAGCCGCCACCAATGACAGACGCCCACCCGGACCCTCCCTTTGGTTTTGAGGTGCGTCCGGGAGTCCGCACCTTGGGGGGGGGGGGGGGGGTTCTGTCACGCCTTGGTCTTAGTGTTTAGTGTTTTCGTTATATATTTGGTCAGGCCAGGGTGTGACAGGGGTTTACGTGTTGTATTCATATTGGGTTTTGTAGGCATTGGGATTGTGGTTGATTAGGGGTGTGTCGAGTGTAGGCTTGGCTGCCTGAGGCGGTTCTCGATCAGGGTCAGGTGCTTCTCATTGCCTCTGATTGGGAACCGTATTTAGGTAGCCTGAGTTCGCTTTGTCTTTCGTGGGTGATTGTTCCTGTCTCTGTGTAGTGTTCACCAGATAGGCTGTAATAAGTTTCACGTTCCGTTTGTTGTTTTTGTATTTATTCGTTATTTCATGTACCGTCACTTTCTTCATTAAAAACATGAGTAACCACCACGCTGCATTTCGGTCCGACTCTCTTTCAACAAAACGAAGAACGCCGTTACAGAAAGGTACGACAGCTAGCCAATAATGAAAGGTACGACAGCTAGCCAATAATGAAAGGTACGACAGCTAGCCAATAATGAAAGGTACGACAGCTAGCCAATAATGAAAGGTACAACAGCTAGCTAATAATGAAAGGTACGACAGCTAGCCAATAATGAAAGGTACGACAGCTAGCCAATAATGAAGGATACGACAGCTAGCCAATAATGAAAGGTACGACAGCTAGCCAATAATGAAAGGTACGACAGCTAGCCAATAATGAAAGGTACGACAGCTAGCCAATAATGAAAGGTACGACAGCTAGCCAATAATGAAAGGTACGACAGCTAGCCAATAATGAAAGGTACAGTTGCTTGCCAATAATAAAAAGGTACAGTAACTAGCCAGTAATGAAGGAGGAATTGATGAATGCTATCGAAATAGGAGCAGGACAGTGGTCTCTTCTTTGTTCCCATTGCAATTACAGGCATCCATCCATGCTGTGTAATTGTTGTGTGGTGGGGAACAGAGGGGAGAACAGAGGAGTCTGTGAGTCGTGACATTTTGGGATATGGCTGGTAGAAGTAGAGAGCTGGACACAAGAAGAAGGAAACCCCTTCTGCCTTTTACGGACATGTGAATGTCTTTATCACATTGCTCATATTCCAAGACCCTTTTGAAGAAGCCTCTAGGGCCCTGCCCTTTGGACGACCCATCTTTCATGTGTATATAATAATCGGACCTTAAACCCATTCCAGTTCTGGGGAAACGGTACCGGTGGCGTACCAGTCTAATTTAGGAAGTCTCTTGACATATGAAAGTAATCCCGCCTGGATTTCAATATTAATTGTGTCATTTTGTATTCAGAGAGGTGCCTTAGCACTATGAAAATAAGCAGAGTATAAACCCTGAGTGTCGCCCGACAACACAGGAGGGATTTAACTGATTCTTACAACTAAATCGGGCCAGAAAGAAAAGAAAGAAAACAAAGAGAATAACTTTTTTTTTGTTCCCCCGTTGTTACTGACGCAAGTTCATGATGCAGCTAGGCAATGTTACCCACTCTGGTAAATGAACATCAGGGGGAAATGGTACGTAAATAACTCAGGGAGTATGGTGCGTCAAAACGTTTCTCGGGAGTCTTGTCATTTATTCATTTAATCAATATGAACAGCCAATCAAACTACAAATATATTTTGTTTTAAAAACAGCCTCATATTGATCTCTATGACCACGTCGTGAACCAAAAATGATTGAAGCTTACGATGCAATGCTGAACACAACAAGTCTCATGAAAACAGCTCCTGTATCTTCAATATCAATCTGCTGCCGTTTACAGTCAGTCTCTGTCCTTCTGCTACTGTATCCAGGCCATGACCCGAGCAGTCAGAGGTCAGAGCAGTATATTTATTGAGGACTTGGGCGGTATACCAGCTATGAACAGAATTGAATTTGTGAAAAAAAACGCAGCAGGTTAGGTTAATTAACATAGCAGTTTAGGACAATTAGGGTTAAGGTTAGGAAATGGTTAGGGTTAGTTCAAATGCAACAATTCTCTCTGAAACGATCAAAAACAATTAAGATGTTGACAATTTGTACGTCACTTCCTTCCGTAGCTGTATACGATCTAGTCACAACCCCATATATCTAGAGAGTTGGGCAGATGTATGTGTCACTTCCTTCCGTAGCTGTATACGATCTAGTCACAACCCCATATATCTAGAGAGTTGGGCAGATGTATGTGTCACTTCCTTCCGTAGCTGTATACCATCTAGTCACAACCCCATATATCTAGAGAGTTGGGCAGATGTATGTGTCACTTCCTTCCGTAGCTGTATACCATCTAGTCACAACCCCATATATCTAGAGAGTTGGGCAGATTTATGCATCACTTCCTTCCGTAGCTGTATACCATCTAGTCACAACCCCATATATCTAGAGAGTTGGGCAGATTTAGAATTTCAAATATTGTTTTATTCCTATACATTCTCTTGAATATCATTGTTTAAATATTCCATATGTAATATTAATTTTGTATATTTTATTTAAGCTTTATTTAACTAGGCAAGTCAGTAAAGAACACATTCTTATTTTTACAATGACGACCTACCGAGGCCAAACCCTAACCCGGACAACACTGGGCCAATTGACCACCGCCCTGTGGGACTCCCAATCACGGCCGGTTGTGATACAGCCTGGAATCTAACCAGGCTCTGTAGTGACGCCTCTAGCACTGAGATGCAGTGACTTAGACCGCTGCACCACTCAGGAGCCCTGACGGAAAGCTATTTTATTTATTTATTTTGCACCCCATTATTTTTATTTATTTATTTATTTATTTTGCTCCTTTGCACCCCATTATTTTTATTTCTACTTTGCACATTCTTCCACTGCAAATCTACCATTCCAGTGTTTAACTTGCTAAATTGTATTTACTTCACCACCATGGCCTTTTTTTGCCTTTACCTCCCTTATCTCACCTAATTTGCTCACATCGTATATACTTGTTTCTACTGTATTATTGACTGTATGTTTGTTTTACTCCATGTGTAACTCTGTGTCGTTGTATGTGTCGAACTGCTTTGCTTTATCTTGGCCAGGGTCACAGTTGTTAAATGAGAACTTGTTCTCAACTTGCCTACCTGGTTAAATAAAGGTGTTCTCAACTTGCCTACCTGGTTAAATAAAGGTGAAATAGATATATATTTTTAAAACATGGCTGCCATAGAATGTTGTGATGTCATGTAAATACATCATAATGCAGAAACCTCACTGTTCCAACCCCCCCCCCCATGGCAGAGGTTAAAGGCACTTACAGACAAGGCCAAGGTCTCATTGACGTCAATGGGAGTAGACTTCATGAGAGGCACCCTTGGCTCAGTGCTCGAGGCGCCAAAAGATGAAATTAGCTGAAGTCTTGAGTGGCCGCAGCGCATGGTTAGCGGGCCATACACCAGCTGCTATATACAGACCTCTAGATATGAACGGGCCATACAGCAGCTGCTATATACAGACCTCTATATATGAACGGGCCTCTAGATATGAACGGGCCATACAGCAGCTGCTATTTACAGACCTCTAGATATGAACGGGCCATACACCAGCTGCATATACAGGCCTCTAGATATGAACGGGCCATACACCAGCTGCTATATTACAGACCTCTATATATGAACAGGCCTCTAGATATGAACGGGCCATACACCAGCTGCTATATTACAGACCTCTATATATGAACAGGCCTCTAGATATGAACGGGCCATACACCAGCTGCTATATTACAGACCTCTATATATGAACAGGCCTCTAGATATGAACGGGCCATACACCAGCTGCTATATACAGACCTCTATATATGAACAGGCCTCTAGATATGAACGGGCCATACACCAGCTGCTATATACAGACCTCTATATATGAACAGGCCTCTAGATATGAACGGGCCATACACCAGCTGCTATATACAGACCTCTATATATGAACGGGCCTCTAGATATGAACGGGCCATACAGCAGCTGCTATATACAGACCTCTATATATGAACAGGCCTCTAGATATGAACGGGCCATACACCAGCTGCTATATACAGACCTCTATATATGAACAGGCCTCTAGATATGAACGGGCCATACACCAGCTGCTATATACAGACCTCTAGATATGAACGGGCCTCTAGATATGAACGGGCCTCTAGATATGAACGGGCCATACAGCAGCTGCTATATACAGACCTCTAGATATGAACGGGTCATATAGCAGGAGAAGGATTAACAGTATGATGGTGTTAGAAGAGGCCATACAGAGATGGATAACAGAGTGGTACAGATTCTATATGAGGCGGTGTCAACTCATCATTATCATCTTAATGAACATCTCTGTCCCAGAGGGGTACTGATTAGACCCTACCTACAAACACCTCAGGCTCCCTAAGGTACTGATTAGTGACCCTACCTATATATATATATATATATATTTCAGGCTCCCTTAGGTACTGATTAGACCCTACCTACAAACACCTCAGGCTCCCTAAGGTACTGTTTAGTGACCCTACCTACAAACACCTCAGGATTCGTAAGGTACTGATTAGTGACCCTACCTATATATATATCTCAGGCTCCCTAAGGTACTGATTAGTGACCCTACCTAGTACCTACATATACCTCAGGCTGCCTATGGTACTGATTAATGACCCTACCTACATATACCTCAGGCTCCCTAAGGTACCGATTAGTGACCCTACCTACAAACACCTCAGGCTCCCTAAGGTACTGATTAGTGACCCTACCTATATATATATACATATCTCAGGCTCCCTAAGGTACTGATTAGTGAGCCTACCTAGTACCTACATATATCTCAGGCTCCCTAGGTACTGATCAGGTACTGATTAGACCCTACCTACATATACCTCATCCCCCCCTAAGGTACTGATTAGACCCTACCTACATATACCTCATCCCCCCCTAAGGTACTGTTTAGTGACCCTACCTAGTAACTACATATACCTCATCCCCCCTAAGGTACTGATTAGACCCTACCTATATATATATATATATATATATATATATATATATCTCAGGCTCCCTAAGGTACTGATTAGTGACCCTACCTACATATACCTCACCCCCCCCCCCCCCTAAGGTACTGATTAGTGATCCTACCTACATATACCTCAATCCCCCCTAAGGTACTGATTAGACCCTACCTACATATACCTCATCCCCCCTCTAAGGTACTGATTAGTGACCCTACCTACATATACCTCATCCCCCCTCTAAGGTACTGATTAGACCCTACCTACATATACCTCATCCCCCCCCCTCTAAGGTACTGATTAGACCCTAACCAAATATACCTCACCCCCCCCTAAGGTACTGTTTAGTGACCCTACCTATATATATATCTCAGGCTCCCTAAGGTACTGATTAGTGACCCTACCTAGTACCTACATATACCTCAGGCTGCCTAAGGTACTGATTAGACCCTACCTACATATACAGTGCCTTGCGAAAGAATTTGGCCCCCTTGAACTTTGCGACCTTTTGCCACATTTCAGGCTTCAAACATAAATATATAAAACTGTATTTTTTTGTGAAGAATCAACAACAAGTGGGACACAATCATGAAGTGGAACGACATTTATTGGATATTTCAAACTTTTTGAACAAAGCAAAAACTGAAAAATTGGGCGTGCAAAATGATTCAGCCCCCTTAAGTTAATACTTTGTAGCGCCACCTTTTGCTGCGATTACAGCTGTAAGTCGCTTGGGGTATGTCTCTATCAGTTTTGCACATCGAGAGACTGACATTTTTTCCCATTCCTCCTTGCAAAACAGCTCGAGCTCAGTGAGGTTGGATGGAAAGCATTTGTGAACAGCAGTTTTCAGTTCTTTCCACAGATTCTCGATTGGATTCAGGTCTGGACTTTGACTTGGCCATTCGAACACCTGGATATGTTTATTTTTGAACCATTCCATTGTAGATTTTGCTTTATGTTTTGGATCATTGTCTTGTTGGAAGACAAATCTCCGTCCCAGTCTCAGGTCTTTTGCAGACTCCATCAGGTTTTCTTCCAGAATGGTCCTGTATTTGGCTCCATCCATCTTCCCATCAATTTTAACCATCTTCCCTGTCCCTGCTGAAGAAAAGCAGGCCCAAACCATGATGCTGCCACCACCATGTTTGACAGTGGGGATGTTGTGTTCAGGGTGATGAGCTGTGTTGCTTTTACGCCAAACATAACGTTTTGCATTGTTGCCAAAAAGTTCAATTTTGGTTTCATCTGCCCAGAGCACCTTCTTCCACATGTTTGGTGTGTCTCCCAGGTGGCTTGTGGCAAACTTTAAACAACACTTTTTATGGATATCTTTAAGAAATGGCTTTCTTCTTGCCACTCTTCCATAAAGGCCAGATTTGTGCAATATATGACAGATTGTTGTCCTATGGACAGAGTCTCCCACCTCAGCTGTAGATCTCTGCAGTTCATCCAGAGTGATCATGGGCCTCTTGGCTGCATCTCTGATCAGTCTTCTCCTTGTATGAGCTGAAAGTTTAGAGGGACGGCCAGGTCTTGGTAGATTTGCAGTGGTCTGATACTCCTTCCATTTCAATATTATCGCTTGCACAGTGCTCCTTGGGATGTTTAAAGCTTGGGAAATCTTTTTGTATCCAAATCCGGCTTTAAACTTCTTCACAACAGTATCTCGGACCTGCCTGGTGTGTTCCTTGTTCTTCATGATGCTCTCTGCGCTTTTAACGGACCTCTGAGACTATCACAGTGCAGGTGCATTTATACGGAGACTTGATTACACACAGGTGGATTGTATTTATCATCATTAGTCATTTAGGTCAACATTGGATCATTCAGAGATCCTTACTGAACTTCTGGAGAGAGTTTGCTGCACTGAAAGTAAAGGGGCTGAATCATTTTGCACGCCCAATTTTTCCGTTTTTGATTTTTTTTAAAAGTTTGAAATATCCAATAAATGTTGTTCCACTTCATGATTGTGTCCCACTTGTTGTTGATTCTTCACAAAAAAATACAGTTTTATATCTTTATGTTTGAAGCCTGAAATGTGGCAAAAGGTCGCAAAGTTCAAGGGGGCCGAATACTTTCGCAAGGCACTGTACCTCATTAGTGTACCTCATTAGTGATCCACAGTACTGATTAGTGATCCTACCTACATATACCTCATCCCCCCCCTAAGGTACTGATTAGTGATCCTACCTACATATACAGTGGGGCAAAAAATTATTTAGTCTGCCACCAATTGTGCAAGTTCTCCCACTTAAAAAGATGAGAGAGGCCTGTAATTTTCATCATAGCTACACTTCAACTATGACAGACAAAATTAGGAAAAACAATCCAGAAAATCTCATTGTAGGATTTTTTATGAATTTATTTGCAAATTATGGTGGAAAATAAGTATTTGGTCAATAACAAAAGTTCATCTCAATATTTTGTTATATACCCTTTGTTGGCAATGACAGAGGTCAAACGTTTTCTGTAAGTCTTCACAAGGTTTTCACACATTGCTGCTGGTATTTTGGCCCATTCCTCCATGCAGATCTCCTCTAGAGCAGTGATGTTTTGGGGCTGTTGCTGGGCAACACGGCCTTTCAACTCCCTCCAAAGATTTTCTATGGGGTTGAGGTCTGGAGACTGGCTAGGCCACTCCAGGACCTTGAAATGCTTCTTACGAAGCCACTCCTTCGTTGCCGGCGCGGTGTGTTTGGGATCATTGTCATGCTGAAAGACCCAGTCGCATTTCATCTTCAATGCCCTTGCTGATGGAAGGAGGTTTTCACTCAAAATCTCACGATACATGGCCCCATTCATTCTTTCCTTTACACGGATCAGTCGTCCTGGTCCCTTTGCAGAAAAACAGCCCCAAAGCATGATGTTTCCACACCCATGCTTCACAGTAGGTATGGTGTTCTTTGGATGCAACTCAGCATTCTTTGTCCTCCAAACACGACGAGTTGAGTTTTTACCAAAAAGTGTCATATGGTCAGATGAAACCAAAATATAAATCTCCCAATCTTCTTCTGGATCATCCAAATGCTCTCTAGCAAACTTCAGACGGGCCTGGACATGTACTGGCTTAAGCAGGGGGACACGTCTGGCACTGCAGGATTTGAGTCCCTGGCGGCGTAGGGTGTTACTGATGGTTGCCTTTGTTACTTTGGTCCCAGCTCTCTGCAGGTCATTCACTAGGTCCCCCCGTGTGGTTCTGGGATTTTTGCTCACCGTTCTTGTGATCATTTTGACCCCACGGGGTGAGATCTTGCGTGGAGCCCCAGGTCAAGGGAGATTATCAGTGGTCTTGTATGTCTTCCATTTCCTAATAATTGCTCCCACAGTTGATTTCTTCAAACCAAGCTGCTTACCTATTGCAGTTTCAGTCTTCCCAGCCTGGTGCAGGTCTACAATTTTGTTTCTGGTGTCAGCTTTGACAACTCTGGTCTTGGCCATAGTGGAGTTTGGAGTGTGACTGTTTGAGGTTGTGGACAGGTGTCTTTTATACTGATAACAAGTGCCATTAATACAGGTAACGAGTGGAGGACAGAGGAGCCTCTTAAAGAAGAAGTTACAGGTCTGTGAGAGCCAGAAATCTTGCTTGTTTGTAAGTGACCAAATACTTATTTTCCACCATAATTTGCAAATAAATTCATATAAAATCCTACAATGTGATTTTCTGGATTTTTTCCCCTCATTTTGTCTGTCATATTTGAAGTGTACCTATGATGAAAATTACAGGCCTCTCTCATCTTTTTATGTGGGAGAACGTGCACAATTGGTGGCTGACTAAATACTTTTTTGCCCCACTGTAAATGAGAGAGCGGTAGTGTGATTCACATCGATGCGCTGTGTAGATATCAATAGGAAGAGATTTCCGGGCCTCCCTAGCGACTCATGCCGCTAGAGATCCTCCCGTACGTAACTATGGAGCAAAACGTAGAAGTGACATCAGTCAAAACACCTCAAAAACAAGACATGGTAATCAAAAACAAGATGAAAATTGGCTGAAAAGAGCCACCTACGATTCCTCACATGGCAGCTTTCTTGTCATTGTTGTTAGCTATCTGGCCGTCCAGAATCACAATAACAAACGGCCTTCTGACACATAACAGCGTGGGCATCGTTTTTCGTGTCAGCTAACCCATCTATAGGGAGCCTCATATCTCCGTCCCGATGTCCTTAATGGCTGCTGATAAGAAACTCAGTCTTTATCTTAGACCAACTAGGCTGCTAACTGATTCAATAGGAGTCGTTTAGAGTTCCTCAAGGCCCTGCTAACTGATTCAATAGGAGTCGTTTAGAGTTCCTCAAGGCCCTGCTAATTGATTCAATAGGAGTCGTTTAGAGTTCCTCAAGGCCCTGCTAATTGATTCAATAGGAGTCGTTTAGAGTTCCTCAAGGCCCTGCTAACTGATTCAATAGGAGTCGTGTAGAGTTCCTCAAGGCCCTGCTAACTGATTCAATAGGAGTCGTTTAGAGTTCCTCAAGGCCCTGCTAATTGATTCAATAGGAGTCGTTTAGAGTTCCTCAAGGCCCTGCTAACTGATTCAATAGGAGTCGTGTAGAGTTCCTCAAGGCCCTGCTAACTGATTCAATAGGAGTAATTTAGAGTTCCTCAAGGCCTTGCTAACTAATTCAATAGGAGTCATTTAGAGTTCCTCAAGGCCCTGCTAACTGATTCAATAGGAGTCATGTAGAGTTCCTCAAGGCCCTGCTAACTGATTCAATAGGAGTAATTTAGAGTTCCTCAAGGCCCTGCTAACTGATTCAATAGGAGTCATGTAGAGTTCCTCAAGGCCCTGCTAACTGATTCAATAGAAGTCGTGTAGAGTTCCTCCAGGTCCTGCTAACTGATTCAATAGGAGTAATTTAGAGTTCCTCAAGGCCATGCTAACTGATTCAATAGGAGTCGTGTAGAGTTCCTCCAGGTCCTGCTAATTGATTCAATAGGAGTAATTTAGAGTTCCTCAAGGCCCTGCTAATTGATTCAATAGGAGTCGTGTAGAGTTCCTCAAGGCCCTGCTAACTGATTCAATAGGAGTCGTTGAGAGTTCCTCAAGGCCCTGGGTGGAGTGGATGGAGTACCTTACACCAATGGCTCTCAAACCTCTCCTCTCCCAGATGTTTCACAACATTGTGTTGTAGTTCACCTGATTCACCTAGTCAAGGGCTTGAGGGTTAGTTGACAAGTTAAATCAGGTCTGCTAGCTCTGGTACAGATTAAATACATGGAACAACTGGGGGGTCCCAGTAACACTGGCCCATGGAACAACTGGTGGGTCTGAGTAACACTGGCCCATGGAACAACTGGGGGGTCTGAGTAACACTGGCCCATGGAACAACTGGTGGGTCTGAGTAGCACAGGCCCATGGAACAACTGGGGGGTCTGAGTAGCACTGGCCCATGGAACAACTGGTGGGTCTGAGTAGCACTGGCCCATGGAACAACTGGGGGGTCTGAGTAGCACTGGCCCACGGAACAACTGGGGGGTCTGAGTAACACTGGCCCATGGAACAACTGGGGGGTCCCAGTATCACTGGCCCACGGAACAACTGGGGGGTCTGAGTAGCACTGGCCCACGGAACAACTGGGGGGTCTGAGTAACACTGGCCCATGGAACAACTGGGGGGTCCCAGAGGATAGGTCTGAGTAACACTGGCCTTAGCCAGCTGTAGAGACATGGGATGGGTCTGTAATGACAACACTATATAGGGAATAGGATGCGATTTCAGATGGAGATATAGAACCTCTGAGCCTGGGCCATGAGCTATAGAACCTCTGAGCCTGGGCTATGAGCTATATTACCTCTGAGCCTGGGCTATGAGCTATATTACCTCTGAGCCTGGGCTATGAGCTATATTACCTCTGAGCCTGGGCTATGAGCTATATTACCTCTGAGCCTGGGCTATGAGCTATAGAACCGCTGAGCCTGGGCTATGAGCTATAGAACCGCTGAGCCTGGGCTATGAGTTATAGAACCTCTGAGCCTGGGCTATGAGCTATATTACCTCTGAGCCTGGGCTATGAGCTATATTACCTCTGAGCCTGGGCTATGAGCTATATTACCTCTGAGCCTTGGCTATGAGCTATATTACATCTGAGCCTGGGCTATATTACCTCTGAGCCTGGGCTATGAGCTATATTATCTCTCTGCCTGGGCTATGAGCTATAGAACCTCTGAGCCTGGGCTATGAGCTATATTACCTCAGCCTGGGCTATGAGCTATAGAACCTCTGAGCCTGGGCTATGAGCTATAGAACCTCTGAGCCTGGGCTATGAGCTATAGAACCTCTGAGCCTGGGCTATGAGCTATATTATCTCTCTGCCTGGGCTATGAGCTATAGAACCTCTGAGCCTGGGCTATGAGCTATATTATCTCTCTGCCTGGGCTATGAGCTATAGAACCTCTGAGCCTGGGCTATGAGCTATATTACCTCAGCCTGGGCTATGAGCTATATTACCTCTGAGCCTGGGCTATGAGCTATATTACCTCTGAGCCTGGGCTATGAGCTATAGAACCTCTGAGCCTGGGCTATGAGCTATATTACCTCTGAGCCTGGGCTATATTACCTCTGAGCCTGGGCTATGAGCTATATTATCTCTCTGCCTGGGCTATGAGATATATTACCTCTGAGCCTGGGCTATGAGCTATATTACCTCTGAGCCTGGGCTATGAGCTATAGAACCTCTGAGCCTGGGCTATGAGCTATATTACCTCTGAGCCTGGGCTATGAGCTATATTACCTCTGAGCCTAGGCTATGAGCTATATTACCTCTGAGCCTGGGCTATGAGCTATATTATCTCTCTGCCTGGGCTATGAGATATATTACCTCTGAGCCTGGGCTATGAGCTATAGAACCTCTGAGCCTGGGCTATGAGCCATGGAACCTCTGAGCCTGGGCTATGAGCTATAGAACCTCTGAGCCTGGGCTATGAGCTATATTACCTCTGAGCCTGGGCTATGAGCTATATTACCTCTGAGCCTGGGCTATGAGCTATATTATCTCTCTGCCTGGGCTATGAGATATATTACCTCTGAGCCTGGGCTATGAGCTATATTACCTCTGAGCCTGGGCTATGAGCTATAGAACCTCTGAGCCTGGGCTATGAGCTATAGAACCTCTGAGCCTGGGCTATGAGCTATATTACCTCTGAGACTGGGCTATGAGCTATATTACCTCTGAGCCTGGGCTATGAGCTATAGAACCTCTGAGCCTGGGCTATGAGCTATATTACCTCTGAGCCTGGGCTATGAGCTATATTACCTCTGAGCCTGGGCTATGAGCTATATTACCTCTGAGCCTGGGCTGTAGAACCTCTGAGCCTGGGTTATAAGCTATATTACCTCTGAGCCTGGGCTATAGAACCTCTGAGCCTGGGCTATGAGCTATATTATCTCTCTGCCTGGGCTATGAGCTATAGAACCTCTGAGCCTGGGCTATGAGCTATATTATCTCTCTGCCTGGGCTATGAGCTATAGAACCTCTGAGCCTGGGCTATGAGCTATATTACCTCAGCCTGGGCTATGAGCTATATTACCTCTGAGCCTGGGCTATGAGCTATATTACCTCTGAGCCTGGGCTATGAGCTATAGAACCTCTGAGCCTGGGCTATGAGCTATATTACCTCTGAGCCTGGGCTATATTACCTCTGAGCCTGGGCTATGAGCTATATTATCTCTCTGCCTGGGCTATGAGATATATTACCTCTGAGCCTGGGCTATGAGCTATATTACCTCTGAGCCTGGGCTATGAGCTATAGAACCTCTGAGCCTGGGCTATGAGCTATATTACCTCTGAGCCTGGGCTATGAGCTATATTACCTCTGAGCCTAGGCTATGAGCTATATTACCTCTGAGCCTGGGCTATGAGCTATATTATCTCTCTGCCTGGGCTATGAGATATATTACCTCTGAGCCTGGGCTATGAGCTATAGAACCTCTGAGCCTGGGCTATGAGCCATGGAACCTCTGAGCCTGGGCTATGAGCTATAGAACCTCTGAGCCTGGGCTATGAGCTATATTACCTCTGAGCCTGGGCTATGAGCTATATTACCTCTGAGCCTGGGCTATGAGCTATATTATCTCTCTGCCTGGGCTATGAGATATATTACCTCTGAGCCTGGGCTATGAGCTATATTACCTCTGAGCCTGGGCTATGAGCTATAGAACCTCTGAGCCTGGGCTATGAGCTATAGAACCTCTGAGCCTGGGCTATGAGCTATATTACCTCTGAGACTGGGCTATGAGCTATATTACCTCTGAGCCTGGGCTATGAGCTATAGAACCTCTGAGCCTGGGCTATGAGCTATATTACCTCTGAGCCTGGGCTATGAGCTATATTACCTCTGAGCCTGGGCTATGAGCTATATTACCTCTGAGCCTGGGCTGTAGAACCTCTGAGCCTGGGTTATAAGCTATATTACCTCTGAGCCTGGGCTATAGAACCTCTGAGCCTGGGCTATGAGCTATATTACCTCTGAGCCTAGGCTATGAGCTATATTACCTCTGAGCCTGGGCTATGAGCTATATTATCTCTCTGCCTGGGCTATGAGATATATTACCTCTGAGCCTGGGCTATGAGCTATATTACCTCTGAGCCTGGGCTATGAGCTATAGAACCTCTGAGCCTGGGCTATGAGCTATAGAACCTCTGAGCCTGGGCTATGAGCTATAGAACCTCTGAGCCTGGGCTATGAGCTATAGAACCTCTGAGCCTGGGCTATGAGCTATATTACCTCTGAGCCTGGGCTATGAGCTATATTACCTCTGAGCCTGGGCTATGAGCTATATTACCTCTGAGCCTGGGCTGTAGAACCTCTGAGCCTGGGCTATGAGCTATAGAACCTCTGAGCCTGGGCTATGAGCCATGGAACCTCTGAGCCTGGGCTATGAGCTATAGAACCTCTGAGCCTGGGCTATGAGCTATATTACCTCTGAGCCTGGGCTATGAGCTATATTACCTCAGCCTGGGCTATGAGCTATATTACCTCTGAGCCTGGGCTATGAGCTATATTACCTCTGAGCCTGGGCTATGAGCTATATTACCTCTGAGCCTGGGCTATGAGCTATATTACCTCTGAGCCTGGGCTATGAGCTATATTACCTCTGAGCCTGGGCTATGAGCTATATTACCTCTGAGCCTGGGCTATGAGCTATAGAACCTCTGAGCCTGGGCTATGAGCTATAGAACCTCTGAGCCTGGGCTATGAGCTATAGAACCTCTGAGCCTGGGCTATGAGCTATATTACCTCTGAGCCTGGGTTATAAGCTATATTACCTCTGAGCCTGGGCTATGAGCTATAGTACCTCTGAGCCTGGGCTATGAGCTATATTACCTCTGAGCCTGGGCTATAGAACCTCTGAGCCTGGGCTATGAGCTATATTATCTCTCAGCCTGGTCTATGAGCTATATTACCTCTGAGCCTGGGCTATATTACCTCTGAGCCTGGGCTATGAGCTAAATTACCTCTGAGCCTGGGCTATAGAACCTCTGAGCCTGGGCTATGAGTTATAGAGCCTCTGAGCCTGGACTATATTACCTCTGAGCCTGGGCTATAGAACCTCTGAGCCTGGGCTATTAGCTATAGAACCTCTGAGCCTGGGCTATGAGCTATAGAACCTCTGAGCCTGGGCTATGGGCTATAGAACCTCTGAGCCTGGGCTACAGAACCTCTGAGCCTGGGCTATGAGCTACAGAACCTCTGAGCCTGGGCTATGAGCTACAGAACCTCTGAGCCTGGGCTATGAGCTATATTACCTCTGAGCTTGGGCTATGAGCTATATTACCTCTGAGCCTAGGCTATGAGCTATATTACCTCTGAGCCTAGGCTATGAGCTATATTACCTCTGAGCCAGGGCTATGTGCTATATTACATCTGAGCCTGGGCTATATTACCTCTGAGCCTGGGCTATGAGCTATATTAACTCTGAGCCTGGTCTATGAGCTATAGAACCTCTGAGCCTGAGCTATGAGCTATAGAACCTCTGAGCCTGGGCTATGAGCTATATTACCTCTAAGCCTGGGCTATGAGCTATATTAACTCTGAGCCTGGGCTATGAGCCATGAGTGATGGCAGAAAGATAGAGTGCATCAATGGAGAAGAGGGCCTGACTAAATCACTACCGACCCGTAGCACTCACGTCTGTAGCCATGAAATGCTTTGAAAGGCTGGTCATGGCTCACATCAACACCATTATCCCAGAAACCCTTAGACCCACTCCAATTTGCATACCGCACCAACAGATCCACAGATGATGCATTCTCTATTGCACTCCACACTGCCCTTTCCCACCTGGACAAAAGGAACACCTATGTGAGAATGCATGACTACAGTTCAGCGTTCAACACCATAGTGCCCTCAAAGCTCATCACTAAGCTACGGACCCTGGGACTAAACACCTCCCTCTGCAACTGGATCCTGGACTTCCTGACGGGCCGCCCCCAGGTGGTAAGGGTAGGCAACAACTCATCAGTCTCAGTGAGCTGGAATCACCTCTGATACTTACTATATTGTACATATACTGGCTTCCCTCCCTAAAGATACAGTGCAATGTGACTCATACAATGGCTTCCCTCCCTAAAGATTTTCACACACAATACCCCATAATATTAAAGTGGAAATATGTTTTTACACATTTTTACAAATGATTTAGAAATGAAAAGCTGAAATGTCTTTAGTCTACAACGCCATAGCAAAAGCCGCAAGCCTACGATATGATAATAGGCGCTCACGTTGCCCCTAGTGGACGGTATTGAAGGCATCTGCGACAACCTGGGAATCTGGACAAACGTTGAATACTGAAGTCGATCTGGTGTGACCTGGCTGACATATCAGTATGCTTAGTTCTTAGTTATTAGTTATTAGTGCTTAGTGCTTAGTTCTTAGTGCTTAGTTCTTAGTGCTTAGTTCTTAGTGCTTAGTTCTTAGTGCTTAGTTCTTAGTGCTTAGTGCTTAGTTCTTGGGACAGTTTTGCAGTGTCACTTGAAGGTTCCAGTCAGTTCCAACTCTGCCTCCTCCCCTCTGCCTCCCTCCCACATGTCCCTCTGTCCACCACCTCTACTTCCTCCCCTCTACCTCCTCCCCTCTGCCTCCTCCCTCCCTCCATCTCCCTCTGTCCACCACCTCTACCTCCTCCCCTCTGCCTCCTCCCCTCTGCCTCCTCCCCTCTGCCTCCTCCCTCCCTCCATCTCCCTCTGTCCACCACCTCTACCTCCTCCCCTCTGCCTCCTCCCCTCTGCCTCCCTCCCCCATCTCCCTCTGTCCACCACCTCTACCTCCTCCCCTCTGCCTCCTCCCTCCATCTCCCTCTGTCCACCAATTCTGCCCCCTCCCTCCCTCCCTCTCACTCTGTCCACCAACTCTGCCTCCTCCCCTCTCTCCCTCCATAGCCACCACTCCAGAGGTGCTGACGGTATTGACCACATCACTGTAATGAAAGGAAGGAAGGGAGGGTGCTGCTGGAGCAGGATGGAAACCACTCCAGATGCACACACACACACAGAGAGAGAGAGAAACGCCAAACCAAGCGGTCTGTGAGGTAAATTGTTAATCAGCAGTTAGGCTATATTCTTTGGGAAGCACTGAAACAACAAGATTCTGGCATCTGAAAACATTATTTTTGGTGTTTGTGTGTTTGTGTGTGTGTGTGTGTGTGTGTTTATCCAGGCCCTGAATCAGCCTGATATAATATTCATCACATCCACAACTACAAAATACTACACTCCTACAGAGTACTACACTCCTACAGAATACTACACTCCTACAGAATACTACACTCCTACAGAATACTACACTCCTACAGAATACTACACTCCTACAGAATACTACACTCCTACAGAATACTACACTCCTACAGAATACTACACTCCTACAGAATACTATACTCCTACATCAAATAAACACCACATAAATCTGGCACAAACTCAGGTTTGTCAATAATGTATCTGTGTGTGTGTGTGTGTGTGTGGTGACATGTCTGTGTGTATAGATGCGGCACCCTCCACTCCCCTCCTCCAGGTTGCTAGCACCTCTCTCCCTCCCATGCAGCCCCCTGGTCTCCTGCTTGGTGATGTAACAGGGCATTAGATAATAGTACGCAGTACATCTTCAGAAAACGCCTGTCGGATCTTTCAGCAGACATTAACCAACAACCAGCTGAACTAAACAACACCAAACTTTTGATGAG
>NC_034187.2:5078003-5090503 GCF_002021735.2 Oncorhynchus kisutch
TAATGACTAACCTTTACCATTCAGAGTTAATGACTAACCTTTACCATTCAGAGTTAATGACTAACCTTTACCATTCAGAGTTAATGACTAACCTTTACCATTCAGAGTTAATGACTAACCTTTACCATTCAGAGTTAATGACTAACCTTTACCATTCAGAGTTAATGAATAACCTTTACCATTCAGAGTTAACAGTTAAATTAATTCTGGTCTAATTCTGATGTGAGACTGTGAGACCTGGTTGCAATATGGCAGCAGCTAACGACCCCCAGCTGTTTACTACCCACTGATCATAACGACCCCCAGCAGTTTACTACCCACTGGTCACAGCGACCCCCAGCAGTTTACTACCCACTGATCATAACAACCCCCAGCTGTTTACTACCCACTGATCATAACGACCCCCAGCAGTTTACTACCCACTGATCGTAACGACCCCCAGCAGTTTACTACCCACTGATCGTAACGACCACCAGCGGTTTACTACCCACTGATCGTAACGACTCCCAGCGGTTTACTACCCACTGATCGTAATGACCCCCAGCGGTTTACTACCCACTGATCGTAACGACCCCCAGCGGTTTACTACCCACTGATCGTAACGACCCCCAGCGGTTTACTACCCACTGATCATAACGACCCCCAGCGGTTTACTACCCACTGATCATAACGACCCCCAGCGGTTTACTACCCACTGATCGAAACGACCCCCAGCGGTTTACTACCCACTGATCATAACGACCCCCAGCGGTTTACTACCCACTGATCATAACGACCCCCAGTGGTTTACCACCCACTGATTGTAACGACCCCCAGCTGTTTACTACCCACTGATCGTAACGACCCCCAGTGGTTTACTACCCACTGATTGTAACGACCCCCAGCTGTTTACTACCCACTGATCGTAACGACCCCCAGCGGTTTACTACCCACTGATCGTGGCTACCCAGACCCCTCTCTTACGCTGCTGCTACTCTCTGTTATTATCTATGCATAGTCACTTTAATAACTCTACCTAACTGTACATATTACCTCAATTACCTCGACACATTGACTCTGTAACGATATCCCCTGTATATAGCCTCCACATTGACTCTGTAACGATACCCCCTGTATATAGCCTCCACATTGACTCTGTACTGGTCCCTCCAGTATATAGCCTCCACATTGACTCTGTACCGTAACACCCTGTATAAAGCCTCCACATTGACTCTGTACTGGTAACCCCTGTATAAAGCCTCCACATTGACTCTGTACCGTAACACCCTGTATAAAGCCTCCACATTGACTCTGTACCAGTACCCCCTGTATAAAGCCTCCACATTGACTCTGTACTGGTACCCCCTGTATAAAGCCTCCACATTGACTCTGTACCGTAATACCCTGTATAAAGCCTCCACATTGACTCTGTACCAGTACCCCCTGTATAAAGCCTCCACATTGACTCTGTACCGTAATACCCTGTATAAAGCCTCCACATTGACTCTGTACCGTAATACCCTGTATAAAGCCTCCACATTGACTCTGTACCAGTACCCCCTGTATAAAGCCTCCACATTGACTCTGTACTGGTACCCCCTGTATAAAGCCTACACATTGACTCTGTACCGTAATACCCTGCATATAGCCTCCACATTGACTCTGTACCGTAATACCCTACATATAGCCTCCACATTGACTCTGTACCGTAACACCCTGTATATAGCCTCCACATTGACTCTGTCCCGTAATACCCTGTATATAGTCTCCACATTGACTCTGTACCAGTACCCCCTGTATAAAGCCTCCACATTGACTCTGTACCGTAATACCCTGCATATAGCCTCCACATTGACTCTGTACCGTAATACCCTGTATATAGCCTCCACATTGACTCTGTACCGTAATACCCTGCATATAGCCTCCACATTGACTCTGTACCGTAATACCCTGCATATAGCCTCCACATTGACTCTGTACCGTAATACCCTGTATATAGCCTCCACATTGACTCTGTACCGTAATACCCTGCATATAGCCTCCACATTGACTCTGTACCGTAATACCCTGTATATAATAATTTGTTATTCTTATCTCTTACTTTTCTGGGGGGGTATTTTCTTAAAATTGCATTGTTGGTTAAGGGCTTGTAAGTAAGTATATCACTGTAAGGTCTACTACACCTGTTGTATTCGGGCGACAAATACAATTTGATTTGATTTGATTTTAACATGACTATTTTATAACACACACAAACACATTTGATGAATAAAATAAATACAAATATTGTTGTTTGAAGGGAGGTGATAATACAACCAAGAGGGAGGTAAGTTTCATCTTGGCAACTACACTGAACAAAAATATAAACGTAACAAGTATTTCATGAGCTGAAATTAAAGATCCCAGAAATGCTACAGACGCAAAAAATTATTATAATAATCTGTTTGCGACAAATTTGTTCACATCCCTGTTTAGTGAGCATAGTGGCATTTTCAAGAAGCTGATTAAACAGCATGATCATTACACAGGACCACCACATCCGGCTTCTTCACCTCCGGGATCGTCAGAGACCAGCCACACGGAAAGCTGATGAAACTGTGGTGCAACTGTGGTTGCACAAGTGAAATACTGCTGCACAAACTGTCAGAAACCATCTCAGGATAGCTCATCTGTGTGCTCATCGTCTTCACCAGGATCTTGACCTGATTGCAGTTTGGCGTCATAACTGACTTCAGTGGGTAAATGCTCTGATGGCCACTGGCACGCTGAATGAATCATGGCGTCGTGTTGGCGAGCGGTTTGCTGATGTCAACGTTGTGAACAGAGTGCCCCGTGGTGGAGGTAGAGTTATGGTATGGGCAGGCATAAGCTACAGACAAACACTATTGCATTTTATCGATGGAAATTTGAATGCATAGAGATACCATGACGAGATCTTGAGGCCCATTATCGTGCCATTCATCCACCGCCATCACTTCATGTTTCAACATGATAATGCACAGCCCCGTGTCGCAAGGATCTGTACACAATTCCTGGAAGCTGAAAATGTCCCAGTTCTTCCATGGCCTGCATACTCACCAGACATGTCACCCATTGAGCATGTTTGGGATGCTCTGGATCGATGTGTACGACAGAGTGTTCCAGTTCCTGCCAATATCCAGCAACTTCCCACAGCTATTGAAGAGGAGTGGGACAATATTCCACAGGCCACAATCAACAGCCTGATCAACTCTATGAGAAGGAGATGTGTCGTGCTGCATGAGGCAAATGGTGGTCACACCAGATACTGACTGGCTTTCTGATCCATGAACCTACCTTTTTTCTAAGGTATCTGTGACCAACAAGATGCAGATCTGTATTCCCAGTCATATGAAATCCATAGATTAGGGAGGGGCCTAATGAATTTATTTAAATTGACTGATTTCCTTATATGAACTGTAAACCCAGAAAAATATTTTAAATTGTTGCATATTGCGTTAATATTTTTGCTCAGGGTAGAAAAGTGAAGTGTAACTTTGCATTGTGTCTTTTGATGAGTATACTAATGCAAATCCATAGGTTGCATTTATGCTACTAACCCATTAATTTATACTTTTTACATTATATTATGTGAAAGTATACTTTTTAAAGTATATATATAAAAAAATTATATATATATAATTATATATATATATATATTAGAATTTAATATTACTGTCCATACTAAAACACAACAATACTTAACATGTAATTTTGTCCCATTGAAATGAAATCTTTGTAACGGACGTTGTTGGTGGAAGAAGGTGAGGACCAATGCCCAGCGTGGTACGCGTTCATCTTTTTAATAACGTGTGTCACGAATCTCGCCGAAGATGGTGCCTCTTCCTGTTCGGGCGGCGCTCGGCGGTCGTCGTCGTCAGCCTATTAGCTGCCATCGATTCCCTTTTCCGTTTGTTTCTGTTTATTGGGTTTAATTGAGTACACCTGTTTTGAGTTAGTGTTTGTTTGTAGGCTATTTAAGGGCACTAGGCCCGCTGGGTATTTGTGAGGGCTTGTTCTCTGTTATTTTGGTGTTTAAGTGTTATCTCATTATGTTCCGGACAGTTTTAGTCCTGTGTATTTTGGACGGGTGGTTTCATGCGCCCTAGTGTTGGCATATCCATGTCTCCGCTGTCGTTGGAATAAATAGATTCACATACGATATTACCTGCTCTCTGCGTTTGACTCCTCCACCGCACCATTTATAGAAGTCGTAACAGAAGCCCGCACCACCTATGGAGTCAGCAGGAGCAGCGACCACCCCTCTCCCAAATATGGAAGAGCGTGTACAACATCATACAGCTGTCCTCCATCGGATCGGTTCAGCGATGGACCAGATGATGGAGAGGATGGAGCGATGGAAGAGGAGTGGTCTACCGACATCTACCCCAGCACCGTTTATAGAAGTCGTAACAACGTGTTCATCTTTTTTAATAAAGTAAACTGAACACTGAATAACAAAAAAACAACCGGAACAGTTCTGTCTGGTGGAGACACACAAAGACTGGAAACAACCGGAACAGTTCTGTCTGGTGTAGACACACACAGACTGGAAACAACCGGAACAGTTCTGTCTGGTGGAGACACACAAAGACTGGAAACAACCGGAACAGTTCTGTCTGGTGGAGACACACAAAGACTGGAAACAACCGGAACAGTTCTGTCTGGTGGAGACACACAAAGACTGGAAACAACCGGAACAGTTCTGTCTGGTGGAGACACACAAAGACTGGAAACAACCGGAACAGTTCTGTCTGGTGGAGACACACAAAGACTGGAAACAACCGGAACAGTTCTGTCTGGTGGAGACACACAAAGACTGGAAACAACCGGAACAGTTCTGTCTGGTGCAGACACACAAAGACTGGAAACAACCGGAACAGTTCTGTCTGGTGCAGACACACAAAGACTGAAAACAACCGGAACAGTTCTGTCTGGTGGAGACACACAAAGACTGAAAACAACCGGAACAGTTCTGTCTGGTGCAGACACACAAAGACTGAAAACAACCGGAACAGTTCTGTCTGGTGGAGACACACAAAGACTGAAAACAACCGGAACAGTTCTGTCTGGTGCAGACACACAAAGACTGAAAACAACCGGAACAGTTCTGTCTGGTGCAGACACACAAAGACTGAAAACAACCGGAACAGTTCTGTCTGGTGGAGACACACAAAGACTGAAAACAACCGGAACAGTTCTGTCTGGTGGAGACACACAAAGACTGAAAACAACCGGAACAGTTCTGTCTGGTGCAGACACACTAAGACTGAAAACAACCGGAACAGTTCTGTCTGGTGGAGACACACAAAGACTGAAAACAACCGGAACAGTTCTGTCTGGTGCAGACACACAAAGACTGAAAACAACCGGAACAGTTCTGTCTGGTGCAGACACACAAAGACTGAAAACAACCGGAACAGTTCTGTCTGGTGCAGACACACAAAGACTGAAAACAACCGGAACAGTTCTGTCTGGTGCAGACACACAAAGACTGAAAACAACCGGAACAGTTCTGTCTGGTGCAGACACACAAAGACTGAAAACAACCGGAACAGTTCTGTCTGGTGCAGAAACACAAAGACTGAAAACAACCACCCACAAAACACAATGGAAAACAGGCTACCTAAATATGGTTCTCAATCAGGGACAACAATTGACAGCTGCCTCTGATTGAGAACCATACCAGGCCAAACACAGAAATAGAAAATCATAGAAAAACTAACATAGACAACCCACCCAACTCTCGCCCTGACCATACTGAAGCAAAAGACAAAAGGAACTAAGGTCAGAAAACTGACAATACTGTAGAATTCCATTCATTCCTATGGAAGACTGGTTCTGGTTCTGGTTCTGCTGAGGAGTGTCTATATGTGGCGTTGCTGGGTCCAAGTCACTGCCTTAGATTACACACACACACACACACACACACACACACACACACACACACACACACACACACACACACACACACACACACACACACACACACACACACACACAACACGTTATTACACACACACAACACGGTATTACACACACACACACGTTATTACACACACACACACACACACACACACACACACACACACACACACACACACACACACACACACACACACACACACACACACACACACACACACACACACACACACACACACACACACACACACAGTGAGAGTCCCCATCCTACTGCAGCACCACCTCCACATTCAGTACCTATATAACACAGCTGCTGTGACCCACTTTCTGACTGACTGTAGGGGACAGTGGGGTAAGTTGAGGGTGGGGCGGGGGATCAGCTTTTATATTGCAGATTGTAGCTTCCATCAATGGAATTGTAATTTACACTATCACTTCCAGTCCCCCTATATATATATATATATATTTTTTTTTTTTCTACATATATTTCAGGATGTTGTGTATCCCTGTAAATAATCAGAATTCATATACGTTTTCAAAACAAAACAAAAAGTGCTCTCTTGGGACAACTTATGGGGTTTGAGTTTGAGTTTATTTTATTTTTACAGGGACAGCGCACATTAATCAACGTTTCAGTAAAAGTGCCGGTTTTAGCCAGTCGGCTAATTTTAAACTGCAGTCCCTGGGCAGGTTATTAAAAACAATTACAAAATAGACAATCATTGAGCAGTGAGCACACGCAGAGAAACATAGGACAAGCAAGACTTAGCACACAGACAGAACAACATAGAACAAGCAAGACGTAGCATACAGACAGAGCAACATAGAACAAGCAAGACTTAGCACACAGACAGAGCAACATAGAACAAGCAAGACGTAGCACACAGACAGAGCAACATAGAACAAGCAAGACGTAGCACACAGACAGAACAACATAGAACAAGCAAGACGTAGCATACAGACAGAGCAACATAGAACAAGCAAGACGTAGCATACAGACAGAGCAACATAGGACAAGCAACACGTAGCATGCAGACAGAACAACATAGAACAAGCAACACGTAGCATGCAGACAGAACAACATAGAACAAGCGACACGTAGCATGCAGACAGAACAACATAGAACAAGCAACACGTAGCATGCAGACAGAACAACATAGAACAAGCAACACGTAGCATGCAGACAGAACAACATAGAACAAGCAACACGTAGCATGCAGACAGAACAACATAGAACAAGCGACACGTAGCATGCAGACAGAACAACATAGAACAAGCGACACGTAGCATGCAGACAGAACAACATAGAACAAGCGACACGTAGCATGCAGACAGAACAACATAGAACAAGCGACACGTAGCATGCAGACAGAACAACATAGAACAAGCAACACGTAGCATGTAGACAAGAGCAATAGCACAAAAAGCAACAACAACAAACAGCTGGGTAAATTTGATCGGCGGGACAGGGTAAGTTATGCAACCTACGGATGTAAACGCTTCAACATGAGGTTCTAAACATAGCATGAACGTGTGGGCTAAATGTTTGCCTTGAGGTAAGTTGAGCCATTAGTTGAGCAACAACAACAACAACAACAACAAAGAAGTGTTTTCTTCCAACCCATAATGCAAGGCGATATGGGATATGAGGTCACAACTATGTTAAAAGCATTTTCAAACGTGTTTGTTCGTAAAAAAAAAAAAATTAATTTGTGATTATGTTGAATTTTGTCTGGAAAATAAATATAGACATGTTTTTTTTAAAAGGTACGTAGAGACCCCAACTGATAGAATAATGTGGACATGACATGGGGCAGCAGGTAGCCTAGTGGTTAGCGCGTTGGGACAGTTGCTGGATCGAATCCCCGAGCTGACAAGGTAAAAATCGGTTGTTCTTCCCCTGAACAAGGCATTTAACCCACTGTTCCCCGGTAGGCCGTCATTCTAAATAAGAATTTATTCTTAACTGACTTGCCTAGTTAAATAAAGGTAAAACAAAATATATATGTACACACACTTTGGTTTAGATCAGGAATGGGCAACTGGCCCTCGGATATACAAAACAAAACTAAATTGAACTCAGTCGGGGTCTCAACTTACTGTTGAGAGTAAGAGTTGTAGAAAACACGTAGTGCAATTTCTAAATGTTGCATCAGCTGTTTTTCTCTTGTTATGTCAGTCACTCAATTAGCCCATGTCAGCTAAATGTTTTTAAATTGCTAAATTAGTTTGGTGGCCAGCTATCTAATCATGGTGGGAATTACTGTCTGGAGGACCCCTTATTGATTTTGTTAGTCAGTCTCAAATTGCAAAATAGATGTTGGGTACGCAGACCCAACTGCGGCCCCTCATAATGAGTTCAGATTTTTGTGGCCCCACAACGCCCATCCCTGGTTCAGATACAAGCACCATGAAACCTCCAAACACAGTGGTCACCAACCGGTCGATCTCAATCCTAGTCGATCGGCGAACCTATCTGTAAAAAAAATAAAAAAATAAGCTAAGCCTTGTGTTCCTATTTTTTTTACATTTGTCTGTTTGTCTGTTGCCCCCGATTCAGCTACCCAGTGGGCGACATGTTCCCGTTTTTACCCATTCCATGTCTGAAGGTACAAACTCGGCCTTCCTTGGGGGGAGCAACTCAAAGGCACTATAGGGGCGGCAGGGTAGCCTAGTGGTTAGAGTGTAGAGGTGGCAGGGTAGCCTAGTGGTTAGAGTGTAGAGGCGGCAGGTAGCCTATTGGTTAGAGTGTAGAGGCGGCAGGGTAGCCTAGTGGTTAGAGTGTAGAGGCGGCAGGGTAGCCTAGTGGTTAGAGTGTAGAGGCGGCAGGGTACCCTAGTGGTTAGAGTGTAGAGGCGGCAGGGTAGCCTAGTGGTTAGAGTGTAGAGGCGGCAGGGTAGCCTAGTGGTTAGAGTGTAGAGGCGGCAGGGTAGCCTAGTGGTTAGAGTGTAGAGGCGGCAGGGTACCCTAGTGGTTAGAGCGTTGGACTAGTAACCGAAAGGTATCCCCAAGCTGACAAGGTAACAATCTGTCGTTCTGCCCCCTGAACAGGCAGTTAACCCACTGTTCCTAGACCAGTTAACCCACTGTTCCTAGACCAGTTAACCCACTGTTCCTAGGCTGTCATTGAAAATAAGAATTTGTTCTTGACTTGATTTAACTGACTTGCCTAGTTAAATAAAGGTAAGATAAAAATAGGTCTACCACTGGCTCAGATGACTATGTCTGCAGTAATGTAGCAGAATGTAGATTTAACATAGCAGGCATAGCAGGCATGCTACAACAAAAGTGGTAGTGTGAGATTTCAAAACATTTCAAACCATGACTAGAGAGACTGTCAATGAATAAAACCAAAAAGTTGCTGTTTTTATGACTGACTTCACTGTCAACACTTTTATGTCATCAAATACACGTACTCCCTACTTCCACTCAGCGCTACAACAAGCACTGCAGCAGTAGTGAATGAGTAGGAAAGTGCATCGATAGGCTTGTGTTGTTGATATTAGCAGCTTGCATCTATTTTAATATCAAGGAATATTTCATTTCATTGATCGTAGGAGTAACAACATGCCTTTGTGCACAAGGCAGAAATAATGCAGTGTGACTTGAGTTTCACCATCGGCTGGAAGATGGTGTCCCTTTTGGGTCAGCGTCAGAGGACGAAATGGAGACCGGAGAGACGTTAGGAGGCAGACCCTCAGTCTGCTGCCCCCCACCCCCCTCAATCTGCTGCCCCCCCCTATCTCTCTGCTGCCCCCCCCCCTCTCTGCTGTCCCCCACCCCCACTTCGCTGAGACTGACCATCAGCCCAGTAAAATAATAAAGCTAATTATTTTTAATATATACTCACTCAGTTGTGCCTCACAAGTAATACAGCAACTGATCTATTACAGGTGTGATCATATAACCAATCTCAAACATTGATATATATTTTTTTTTTAGATGTATCTGAGAAGAACAACAATTCATTGGCAATTCAAGAAAAGCCAATATGCAGTGATAATGTATTGGGCCTAAAGCCTACTTGTCACGTTCTGACCTTTATTTCCTTTGTTTTGTATTTATTTAGTATGGTCAGGGCGTGAGTTGGGTGGGCAGTCTATGTTTGATTTTCTATGATTTGGGGATTTCTATGTTTCGGCCTAGTATGGTTCTCAATCAGAGGCAGGTGTCATTAGTTGTCTCTGATTGAGAATCATACTTAGGTAGCCTGGGTTGCACTGTTTGTTTGTGGGTGATTGTCTATGTTAGTGGCTTGTGTCAGCACAGGTCTCATTTGTAGCTTCACGGTCGTCATTGGTTTATTGTTTTTGTTACTCTTTTGTATAGTGTTTCAGTGTTCTCTTTATTAAAATTCACTATGAACACATACCACGCCGCATTTTGGTCCTCTGATCCTTCTCGGCTCTCCTCTTCAGATGAAGAGGAGGAAGACCGTGACACTACTGCACAAATCTCATTGATGCAGAACTGTTTTTAATTGGTTAATGTTGCATAGGTTTTTTTAAAGTCATGTTAAAAAAAAATCTCAACGGTAGATCTCGGCTTGCATTTTTGACTCAGAAAGTGATCTGGACTCAGACAAGGTTGGTGACCACTGCTCTGACACAATACATTCCTTTGACTTGGTGAAAATCTGTTTTTTTTGGACCTAACTTGGTTACCATTTTTTTTTAACCATCTGTAGATTTGTAGCGGTGATCAGTAAAGATCTACTTGTACCCTCTTGGGATTTTTATTTTGACCTGGGCAAAGCTTTTGATACGGTAGACCATTCCATTCTTGTGGGCCGGCTAAGGAGTATTGGTGTCTCTGAGGGGTCGTTGGCCTGGTTTGCTAACTACCTCTCTCAAAGAGGGTAGCCACTGCCTGTCACCAAGGCAGTACCCCAAGGCTCGATCCTAGGCCCAACGCTCTTCTCAATTTACATCAACGACATTGCTCAGGCAGTAGGACGCGCTCTCATCCATGTATATGCAGATGATACAGTCTTATACTCAGCTGGTCCCTCCCTGGATTTTATGTTAAATGCTCTACAACAAAGCTTTCTTAGTGTCCAACAAGCTTTCTCTGCCCTTAACCTTGTTCTGAACACCTCCAAAACAAAGGTCATGTGGTTTGGTAAGAAGAATGCCCCTCTCCCCACAGGTGTGATTACTACCTCTGAGGGTTTAGCGCTTGAGGTAGTCACCTCATACAAGTCCTTGGGAGTTTGGCTAGACGATACACTGTCCTTCTCTCAGCACATATCCAAGCTGCAGGCTAAAGTTAAATCTAGACTTGGTTTCCTATATTGTTATCGCTCTTCTTTCACCCAAGCTGCCAAACTAACCCTGAGTCAGATGGTCATCCTACCCATGCTAAATTACGGAGATGTAATTTATAGATCGGCAGGTAAGGGTGGTCTCGAGTGGCTAGATGTTCTTTACCATTTGGGCCATCAGATTTGCCACCATTGCTCCTTATAGGACACATCACTGCACTCTATACTCCTTTGTAAACTGGTCATCTCTGTATACCTGTCTCAAGACCCACTGGTTGATGCTTATTTTTAAAACCCTCTTAGGCCTCACTCCCCCCTATCTGAGATATCTACTACAGGCCTCATCCTCCACATACAACACCCGTTCTGCCAGTCACATTCTGTTAAAGGTCCCCAAAGCACATGCAACCCTGGGTCGCTCCTCTTTTCAGTTCGCTGCAGCTAGCAACTGGAACGGGCTGCAACAAACACTCAAACTGGACAGTTTTATCTACATCTCATTCAAAGACTCAATCATGGACACTCTTACTGACAGTTGTGTCTGCTTTGCATGATGTATTGTTGTCTCTACCTTCTTGTCCTTTGTGCTGTTGTCTGTGCCAAATAATGTTCCTACCATGTTGTGTTGCTACAATGTTGTGTTGTCATGTTGTGTTGCTACCATGCTGTGTTGTCATGTTGTGTTGCTACCATGCTGTGTTGTCATGTGTTGCTACCATGCTGTGTTGTCATGTTGTGTTGCTACCATGTTGTGTTGTCATGCTGTCTTAGGTCTCTATTTATGTAATATGTTTTGTCCTATATTTATATATTATTATTTTTATCCCAGCCCCCGTCCCCGCAGGAGGCTTTTGCCTTTTGGTAGGCCGTCATTGTAAATAATAATTTGTTCTTAACTGACTTGCCTAGTTAAAAATAAAAAATGAATCACACATGGTGCCTTGCTGAACGACACATGGTGCCCTGCTGAACGACACATGGTGCCCTGCTGAACGACACATGGTGCCCTGCTGAACGACACATTGTGCCCTGCTGAACGACACATGCTGCCCTGCTGAACGACACATTGTGCCCTACTGAATGACACATTGCGCCCTGCTGAACGACACATTGTGCCCTACTGAATGACACATTGCGCCCTGCTGAATGACACATGGTGCCCTACTGAATGACACATTGCGCCCTGCTGAATGATACATGGTGCCCTACTGAATGACACATTGTGCCCTGCTGAACGACACACTGTGCCCTGCTGAACAACACATTGTGCCCTGCTGAACGACACACTGTGCCCTGCTGAACAGCACATGGTGCC